>NC_056751.1:703642244-703904744 GCF_019279795.1 Protopterus annectens | reverse complement strand
TAGGTTAAATGGAGCCCTAGGAAAAGGACTCCATGATGCCCTCTTTTTCTGTGACAATTCCCATTCCCATGAGCTACTCTTTGGTAGTTCCTGAAGCAACTCCTACGCCTGAGAGATCTATGTATTGGTACTTTCAGTTACACTTTTTCCATCTATCCCCTCTAGTGTCTGGCTTGCAAAATCACATTAAAAACACAGGTATACACATCTATCCAGCCATCTATTCACTGATAACCTATTTTACCCGTTTAGTGGTTCACAGGGATGCCAGATCCTATTTCAGCAGCCAGGAGGCCCAAAGCATTGGAAAGTGCTCTGGACAAGGTGTCGATGTGTCACAGAAAGCTCCTTTTTGGTCATTTACAGACTATATGCATAACTATAACAATTTGGAAAGCATCAATTAATCTACTGTATGTCATTGGTAGGCAGTAGGAAATTGGAGCACCTGAAGAAAAAACATGCAGATGCAGGAGGGACATGTAGACTCCGATCTGAAAGCACTCCAGATGTGAATAGAACCAGGGGAACTCTTGCTTTGAGGTAGTAATTCTACTCACTGCACCATCCTATGCACACACACATGTGCATACATACACACACACACACACACACACACACACACACACACACACACACACACACACACATGCACATATGCAAACATACATACACAAACAAACAAACAACAAACACACTCTATAAAATCAGTCAACAAAAAAAAAAATAAATAGCTGTCAACTTTTTTTTGAACAGCTACACATAAATCACTCCACAAGAAATGCTGCTCAGTCTGTAGAAAGAAATAATATTAATTATTATACAATAAATCATTATTTCTATTTAAAAATGTGCCTGCTGATTGGAGAGCCCAATCAGCATGCCTTTTATAAATCCAGCATTTACTAGAATAAACATGTCTAGCCAATAAAGCATTGTTCAATGTCTGTTCTTTCTATTGGGATATGGAGCATAACTCCATAGTCTGTCTTACAAGGGACAAGGCAAAATATAGGCAAAGTCAGGGGCATCTGCAAATTTCCACACGTGGAAGAGGTATGCTAACTGTCTGTACCACTGATTATGCTGCCACACATCTCAAATAGCTAGAGTTTTGCAGAGGTTTCCTAATTTTCCTCATATTTTGCCCTGCCCTTTATAAAATGTGTCATTTCCTGATAGACCACTAAAGACTTCTGTTAGTCAATAATACCGGACATTACACTTGGATGATGAAATTGCAGTTGATGCCAAAACTTATTGTTCTATTAACTATTAATACTGATTTGACTCTTTATTCCACCATGTTTTTAACTTTGCCCAGAATGTTTCACTAAATCTGCTGAGATGTATAACTTAGCAATATTACAGAGTGCCTCTCTTGATCTGCAATGAGGTGCTGTGCAACCGTAGGGATGAAAGTGCCAGATGAGTGAGCAATAACTCCATCCAGAGCAGAAGAGGTGGAAGAGCACTATAGCACTAAAATACAAAGGCATCTTTTAAGATAAACAATTTCTTTGTTAAATAATGACATTGTATAACAGCAATAACTCATTCCTAGGTGTGTGTGTGTGTGTGTGTGTGTGTGTGTGTGTGTGTGTGTGTGTGTGTGTGTGTATATATATATATATATATATATATATATATATATATATATATATAGATAGATATCGCAGAATGTTGTCTTTGTCTGATCACTCGTGCTTTCCACAAACCGTGGCTAAAACTCTGCGATACTCACACCCACCCCTGGGTTATGAATAAAACATTAGTTAATATTATGACACAACTTTATTTATTTATTTATTTATTTATTTATTTATTTATTTATTTATTTGCAGTAAGCTTTAGCCACCTTACATAAACAGATAAGAAATCAGAAATAAAAAATGGGGCAGAGAGTTCACAAAAGGTCATTACACTGTAAGGAGATGGCAATTATATCTTGAGGCAGACTGAGTATACATTAGGTGTAGATATGGGTTGAGTAATATATTGTATAAATCAGCAGATGAAGATGAAGAGGAGATCGTTATAAACTATACAAAGCAAAAGATTAATATCCCTCTAGAAGTTTTTTTTTTATTTCATTTTAAAAGCAAACAGTCTTTTTCTAACCTCAAAATACTTTGTGCTTATATTGTTAAGGGCATTAGTGTAGAGTTTTGCTGAATGTGTAACATATACACAATCATCTAGAAAAGTGAATGCAGTAGTTTTACTAGAAGGGGTTGTTGAGCAATAAAGTGGAGAAACTCCCTTACCTTTCACCACCTAATTCCATGGGTTCTTTCCCGACTGACTAGTCACCTAATACAACAGCACCAGAACTGATATAAGGGATCTCAGTTTATTATCTTATCTAAGGCATGGCACAACCCCATCAGTACAGTCCTCATTTTATACTGACATCAGATGTGAGCATTGCACATATGACTTTAATTCTTAACTAGGATTGGAACTCATGACCTTTTAGTTCATAGGCAGATGTTTCACCCACAATGGAACTCCAGCAACTAATACCAATAGTTTAAACAGCACGAAAGGTTTCTCACATTTTACTTTCAAAGAATATAATGCCCCAATTAAAGTGATCAGAAAGACTTGATAAAAGTGATAATTTGGGCTACTGAAGATTTAATATCTATGCCAACCATGAGAAAGAAGCTTAACAACCTACAATAAACTGAAAATCTAGTGCAGCAGGATCCCATCTTTATTTTAGTTGCCAGACCAATATGATTTAATATTTTCCCTACAATTTCATGAGCTGCAACTGCATGCCAATAACAGCATGAGAAATTAATTACAACACAATGACAACATGAGAAATCATCTCCTTGGATTGCAAATCCATTACTGTAAATGGTATTTAAACATATTAATTAAGCATTCTTGAACTCCCTTACTTTAAATACTAACTCAAAGATCATAGGATCATAGGAACTTACTAAGCTAGCCAAGAATTTCGCCCATGTCCCAACAAATAAGCACCTGATGCCCCTGTCCAGCAGACACTCAGGTGGAATCCCAGGGGTGTATTTTCTCTTCCCCATCCAGTTATCCAGGTTGCGCTTAAAAAGGTTTAATGAGGTACTCTGCTTTACATGGAGAGGAAGTCTATTCACAAAAGAGAGGAGACTCTGGGACACAAATCTGTCCTGCCAACATGTACTATTGATGTCACAAACCAGGTTGAGGTCACACGTGTGGGTTACTCGAGTGGAACTTGACTTGTAGATATACAGCAGTCCCATCAAGGCAGGGTCCAAGATTGCTTTGTATGCCAGACAGATGACACCTCTGAGGAGTCTGTAGGGGACTGAGTAGAGGGACAGGGCTTTTAACCTATCTGTGTAGGGTAGATGTTTGAGGACCTGGATTCTCCAGGTGAGGAACCTCTGTGGTCTCTCCAGCTGCTACATGTGCTTTATGAGGTACATGCCAAAAGGGTATTGTACTCAATAATGGGTCTTATAAGGGAAAATACAGGGATGATATGACCACCTTGTCCCTGAATGAGATACCCTTGCTAATGAAGTGGGCCATGTAGAAAGCTTTCCGTACAATGGAGGCAATATGGTGGTCAAACGTCAGTTTGCCATCAACCTGGGTGCCCAAGTCCCTCTAGACTGATTGTTTGCTTAGTACCTTATCAAGGTGATAATTTGTGGGGACATCACTCTCCCCAAAAGGGATAATGATGCATTTTTTGGCATTCAGTTTGAGGCCATGTTTATGGCACCAGTCATTTGTTTGGTTGAGACCCTCTTGGAGATGTCCACATCACTAGGGGAATTGATGACAGCACCTAGCTTGCAGTCAGCTGCAAACTTGGTCAGTCATAGTCCACTAGATTTGGCCTGCACCTCCAAGAAGTATATCCCAAACAGCAGAAGACCCAAGACTGATCCCTAAGATACACTGCTTGTTACGGGTCTACTACTTGAGGTGGCTTCCCCTATTTTGACTAGGTGGGTTTTATCACTGAGCCAGTTTGCTACCCATCTAGTAATATATGGATTGATGCCTAGTTGAGAGAGTTTATATATTATACCTCAGTGTGGAATAGTATCGAAGGCTTTGGCCAGGTCAAGGTAGGTGGTGTGCACCATCTTCCCCTCGTCTATGGCCTTAGTGACTGTCTCAGTGAACCAAAAGAGGTAGCAAACACAGTGCACGGAGTATAAAACAACTGTTTAATAAAAGAAAGTAAGCTCTTTCGCGTCTGCAAGGATGCTTCTTCAGACTTTCAGTAACCTAATAAATTCACTTACTTATATTGTTTGCTCAATACAATTAAATATGCTAATCAATCAATTATCTCAGTGATTCACACAAAGTGCTACACAAAACAAAATCTACAGAATCTAAAAAATCTAATAAACTTCATACCTAAATATTTCATGTATTAATATATGATATGTATAATAATAAAAACACATTAAATAAGAAGAACCAGCATAAAATATAACTATAACACAAAATCATATATTAAAAATACATAAATGAAAAATGCATATAAAAAACTATAGGATCCTCCTTACTTATACTATAAATAGTTTACCTATATATCTAAAAATATAAATGCATGTAGACCCAAAGGTCTCTCAGCATGATTAAAACATAAAAAGATCTTGCATCAAACCTATAAGTAATTATTGCATAGTCCAATGTCATACTAAAACAGTATAGCTTAGGTATGAACACAAAAAATAAACACACAACAACAATCATCTAACAAGAATGGACAGATATAGAATAAAAAAAGGAATAAAAAGGGGGAGGGGACAGAAAGAAGGAACCTACTCACGGAGGATATATTAATGCCTGAGGGTCTGTCTAGTAGGAAGGGCTTAAGTATGACTTTGTCATTTCAACCATAGGCGTTATCAGCCTGCACCCTAATAATCCATTTACTCTCGCTTTTTTCTTTTTTTTTTTTGAGGTTACCTAGTCTTGCAGTACGCTGCATTAATTCTATGACTAAGAATAAAAACCTATGGGTGGAACCGTGACTAACTATATGTCTTGCTAAGGTGTTGCATTCATCTTCTTTATTTATTGCATACAAATGCTCTCTTGCACGTTCTCTTAGTGTGCGGTTGGTCTTACCTATGTAGAAGGCAGGACACTTCGTGCAAGAGGCCAAATACACTAGATCTCTAGTTCTACAATCAGCATAATGCTTGTACTCATAAATTACGCAAGTAGTGGGATGGACAAATTTATTTCTGTTAATCATTATGAGCAGTGATTGCAATTCCTGCAGCTAAAAGTCCCCTGTCGCTGTGACGTAACCCTCTTAACTTGGCCATCCCCATCATTATTGCACAGCAATCTTCTCAATGACCTATTGTTCTTATAGGAAAAACTAGGAAGAGTGCCCACGACCTCTTGCACCTTCTCATCCATAATAAGTATCTGCCAATTCTTATAAATTATATCACAGACTATTCTATTGTTAGAAGAATAGGGAATTATCCTTCTACATTTATGAGGCTTACTGAATTTGACAACTGGGTGGCCATTCAATTCCTCTCTCCTGTCTCTAAAGTAGGGTTTTCCTCTGTGTGTCCTATCAAGAGAGTCTATTTCTCTCAAATGACTACATTCATGGGATTTATAACCTCTGTCTAAGAATTCTTTCTCAAGACTGTTTAATGCCACTTTACAAGTAGTGACAGAACTAGCTAACCTTGACACCCTGAGACCTTGGCCTTGAACTATATTCCTATAGATATGCATTGGATGCGTACTCTGCCAATGCAATAAGTTATTCCTTCTACAGATTTTCCTATACATCTCTGTATTGATCTGTCCTCCACTTTTGTGCACAAAAACATAAAGTAACTCTATACCATCAAAAGACCATTTGCCTGTAAACTTCAAACAATATTTTGTTGAATTAATATATTCTAGGAACTCATGTAACTCACTTTCAGAGGCAATCCAAATGAGGAACACATCATCCACAAATCTTTTGTAGTAAGCTATGAACCTAGAGTATCTATCATTAGTTAAAACAAACTGCTTCTCCCAGTGTGCCATGACGAGGTTCGCATAAGAGTTGGCACATGGGGTACCCATGGCCACACCATTATTTTGTAGGAAATATTCTCCATTAAAAGAAAAAAACATTTTTGTTAGGATTAAATCAAGTAACATACAATATAACTGTACCCTATCTGTTGAGACGTCATTCTGTCTCAAAATCTGCCTGATAAAATCTAAACCATCCTCATTGGGCATCATGGTAAATAACGATGTAACATCTAAAGTAACTAGAAAAAATTCATAGTTAAAATTATCAGGAAAAAACATACTCAGACAGAATGCGTAAAAAATGCTCTGTTTCTTTAATGATTGTAGTTGTACTATCAACTATGCACCTCAACTGTCTCTCTCTCTCTCTATATATATATATATATATGTATATATATATATATATATATATATATATATATATATAGACAACGGCTCAGTGAGCCATCCTTTACTAGAGACAATGGGTCTCAGGGCAGGGTCATTGTAATCTTTATGTATTTTAGGGAGTCCTCTGATATGCAGAATATAAGGGGTTTGACCTAGAAAATATTTATGCAATTCTGGTCCTATCACACTTGACATAAGTAATTCATGCAGATCAATGTGAACATTATGAATTATAGTATTCAATCGCTCATTAGTTGATTTAACATAAATTAAAATACATTTTAGATATACAGGTAAACTATAGTATAAATGAGCAGAATCATATAGTTTCTTATATGTATCTTTTTATATGCATTTTTCATTTATGCATTTTTAATATATGATTTTGTTTTATAATTATATTTTATGCTGGTTTTTCTTACTTAATGAGTTTTTATTATAAATATCACATATTAATACATGAAATATTTAGGTATGAAGTTTATTAGTTTTTTAGATTCTGTAAATTTTGTTTTGTGTAGCACTTTGTGTGAATCACTGAGATAATTGATTGATTAGCATATTTAATTCTACTGCGCAAACTATATAAGTAAGTAAATTTATTAGGTTGTTGAAAGTCTGAAGAAGTGTCCTTCCAGATGCAAAAGTGCTAACTTTGTTTTATTAAACAGTTGTTTTATACTCCTTGCACCATGCTTGCTACCCCTTTTGGCTTTTTACATATTCTACATTGCACTACTAAGAGTTGCTTAATTCACCAACTCTTTGTGGGTTTTCTGACTGTCTCAATGAAGTCGACCAAATTTAACAGGCATGATTCCCCCCTTGACAAAACCAAACTGTGTGGGATCAAGTGTCTGGAGGTTGCCAATGTCTTTGTTAATGAGGTCCATGATAATCCACTCCATGGCCTTGCAGATCAGGCTAGTTAGGCTGATGGGTCTATAATTTCCTGGACTGGTGGACACTCCACCTTTGAGCAAAGGGATGACAGTAGCTCTCCTCCACTTGGCTGGGATGAAGCTGGTACTCAGGCTTTGGTTGAATAGGGTGCCTAATAGTACTGCAAGTTCCTGCCTGCGTTCATGTAGGATGCAGCCGGGGATGTTATCGGGTCCCGTGGAGGCAGTATTTTTTGCCTTTGAGAGGGCAGTGATGACTTGCTCCCTAGAGATAAAGGGTGGCGCAGGTACTGAGGATGTCCTGTTTTACTGACTGGGGGACAGGACAGAGGAGTGAAGTTTTCACTGAACCTGTCTGCCAGCAGGTACAGTGAAAATTTCACTCCTCTGTCTCCCCATAAGTAAAACAAGACATCCCGGATAGCACTGACTTTGTCAAAGCACAAAATTGGTTTTAAAATGCATTTTTCCATTTCTCATTTTCTTTCTCTCAGTGCCATCATCCTCCACGAGACAATACTGCAGTGAGTTAAAGCAAACATTACCTAAGCAATGGAGACCCAAACAAATACGGTTACAGGTATGTGCAGTTGCAATTCAACCATACAGGCTACTAGAAGTTAAGGTTAAATGTAATTTAGAATGTTTATTATAACAACCATAATAAAAAATAAAAATTATACTGCATTTAAATATCGCAAAACAATTAAATGTAGAGTAAGATAGCTTAAGAATGATATCACAATCTATAAAAAGTGAGCCATGGCAGCCTATCAGAAAGTCTACTAACACAAAGCCAGAGCTGGGGTGGGGTAAAAGAGGCAGCTTTTCCTGCATTCCTCTCAACCTCTAAGTGCAAGAAATCTGGACAAAACTAAAAATAATTGGGGGTAAAAGGTCCAAAATCTTGGACAAATTTTAAGTTTTGCTCTTGTAAACTTAGAAAGTTACTATAATAACATGATTTATATTAGCATGCAATTTCTGAAGGGCATAAAGTCTGAAACTCATATTTAAGTCATTATGTTGTGACTTCAGTCCTCACTGATTTGCCAAAAAAAAAAAAACACACATTTTATGAGGAACAGCCCAAAAATATGAGGTACAAATCTGGATAGTTGAGGGACAGATTTCCCTGATGCATGCTGTTAGGGAGTGGGTTCCACACTGTAAAAGAGTTTCTGATTCATCCATGGAACCAGTACAATGCCATATTGGGATGTACCATGATTTCAGGCTTGAAGACCCTGGGCTACAAACAAAGGCTAGAGGCTCTATGCGGTTACTCAGTGTCTTAGAGACTCTTGAGGAGAAATCTGTGCCTCACCAAAAGTGCAATTAACATCCAGTTGTCCATGATCTCCTAAATGTCTATCAGTTGAGTAGTTCATGAAACACTAGAACCAGGGACCTAAATCTTCCCTAGCAGATATATCAAGCATGAAGGATAAAGAGCTTCATTATGTAGTGCTGTCCTCATATAGTGGATTTTTTGAATCGGTCACTAAAACAATACATAATGACAAAATGATACACACTGTATATCCTGACCTGACCAAAGCTTTTAACACAATTCCTCACTCAGACTTAGTAGAAAAGCTAAATAAACTAAGAATAAACCCCCATGTCACCTGCTGGACTGCCAACTGCCTCACAGATAGGATACAAATAATCAAAAACAGGGGAAGTGACCTCCACAAAGAGACCAGTCATCAGTGGAATCCCCTAGGGTTCTGTGCTGGGACCTCTCCTGTTTAGTAATAACTGGGGCACATGCAGTTCGAATGTCCACAGTGATGGGATAGGGAACAGAAGACAAGTGAATGAGTTGACCAATGTGGTATTACTGTAGTGATGGGTTGTATTGAGACACCAGCCTTTCCAGACTACCACAGGAACTAGTACCCATTCCCAGTGGAAGGCCAGAAAACCATTGCTAACAGGGCTACCACATCAAACATAATTACTGTTAAGCCTGCAATGGTTAGAAAGCAGCATTTCTTGCCTGGCAGTCTATTCTGGTTACACCAAATAGACAGAGACCTTGCTGGGGTACCTGTGGCCAGAATTTCCGTGGAATTGAAAGGAGATAGGGAAACAAGCAAACAACAAAGTTTGATGACATCTCTGCAGATATTTTAATGGGAAATTATTTTAAGACCTAGAACATTGTGTACATGCAATTATGTGCAGCCAGGCATGAAAACAAGTCTGGAAGAAAGTGACCACGGAACCACGAGGGTGGCAGTACTAACTCTTCCACAGAAGATGGTAATGTGGTTACTTCAGAAGAAGCACTAGGTAATAGTACGAAGCTTGAACCTCATCCACAACTTTGAGAAGGTACTAAATTTCTTTTAGACGTGGAACTGGGGAGGATCATGAAAAAACATGTGAAACAGGCACAGCTCATAGATCCCGACTTGCAGGACCTGAGGGAGATATGAAAGGAGGCTAAATATTCTGAACAGAAAGAGGAGTCACTACTCCAGGCAATGTGTTATTGTACAGAGACTGCACTTCCAAAGTGCGCCAGCAGGAGAATTTGTGCAGTAGCAGTTAGGCCCAACAGCCTACCGCCAGACACTTCTGGACATAGTCTAATATATTCTTTTTTTCAGGGAAAATGGTCAGAAAGTTTTTGAAAGAAGTGGTTTGTGCGTCATTTTAATTGACCTTGTCCTGCACTGGAAAAGACATGAAATCATACTTCATAACGTATAAGCAGTGCCACAAAGTTGGGAAGCTGCAGACAAAGCCAAGACTGATTTAGTGCATGACTTTCAATTTTCCAGATTTTCACAGAATGCCCATTTTGTTTGCCACATATTTTTGATTGGTTCCTCATAAATTATATGGGTTTCTGGTAAATTATTGGGGACTGATGTCACTAACTAATGACAGATATTTCAGTTTCAAACTTTATAGCCTTCAGAAAATGCATAAAAATGCAAAAGCTATTATTCTAGCAACTTTGTAAGATTATAAGAGCAATAATTATAATCTGTCCCTGGTTTTGCACCTTTGTCCACCCAATAGTTTTGGATTTGTCCAGATTTCTTACAATAAGAGATTCATAGGTATGTTTTTTATGTATTTTCCTCTTATAAAAGAGCTTGCAGAAAAAAGATGATACTAATGAAGTTAAATATTTCCACAAACCTCTCCACAACCAATGGTCTGTGCAGAGGTTCAATTCTTCCCTAAAGACAATGCTGCACAATGGAAATATTCCAAGGATATCCATGGATGTGAAAATTTAAGTTATTATGAAAGGTTAAAATATCTGAACTTGTAAAGTGTCTCTTACAGATATCTAAGAGGAGATCTTATTCAGGTATGTGGGGCATTTGGAGTACCAGAGAATCATCAGACAACCTATGTACAAAATTCTATAGAAATGAGAAGTGTACTAATTGGTTCTCTGATAGAGTAGCTGATGCATGGAACAGACTGCCAAATTACATTAAAGCAAGTGCTAGTTTAGATATTTTTAAGAACAGCCTGGATACATATTATGGGAACAAGTGTTTTGGTATATTGGCAAGCTAAAAGGGCATTAATGCCCATGCTTGAAATATTTGTATGTATGTATGTAATGCTGAGCACATTTGCTGACCAGTTTATGCAGGTGTGAGGTAAGTGCCTACCCCATGACTTCCTTGCATACAGGTAAGTGCTACAAGAGGCCAAAGGACTTCTACCATATACTATGTGGTCAGCGTAAGGGGCCCCCTAGATATTGCTTTTGCTAACAGGAAAACTGAAAATGATATAGAATATGTTGTAAATTTCAGGACCAATTTTAGGGAGCTTAGGGGATTGGAATGAGAGCATCTAGAATAAACACATAAGCAAATAAGCAAATAAGAAAGATGTGGTATGACCGGGACAGCAAACACCCAAGAACAGAAAATTGGACAAAAGGTAATATAACTTATTCCTGATCAAAAGGATAAGCTGCAGGAAGAGTATAAGGGTCATCTAACTATCGTGAGAAAGGCAGGTTATAGTAGCTTTGCAGTAGAGCTGTCAGGCAGGGGCAGAAACACCAAAAATATCATGTTAACATAATTAAACCCTGCCATGGTGCAGAATAACTGATACTCAGTATTAGTTTGGGTTACATGGGAAATCAGAGGGAATTGCATGATTTACCTTTTCTGAGTGGCATAGTCTGACACCTCATTGGAGGAGCTAGTGTTGTCATAGTAGTGATCTTCAACCCAAGTTCAAAGTTCAACAAATCCAGACAGTAATACAGGAGTCTAGGGACAGATTCACTGCTTATCTAGGGTATATTTAACTGGTAGGGCGCCATGTTGGTGCATCTGTCCAGCAGCTAATCACACAGGCTCATTATAAGGTATCTGAATAAGTAAAGGTAACTTGTGCAGAAATGACTGCTGAAGAGGCTTGATCTAGGGGCATTTCAGGGATCCAACAGTCCCTGGGTCTCACCAGTGCCAAAGTAAGATGGAAACAATACATTGTCTGTAGACTGTCAGTAATTAAATAGTCAGAGAGAGTCAAGTGCTTATCCAGTGTTGATAACAGATGTATTGTCTGTCGGTTAGTGCAGAGGACTATGGCTCTGAGCTGTTAATGAGTTACTTCCTTTAGTCAAACGTACAAGGTTTCATCATTTCCACCACCATTTGCCTGCTATGTGACTGAGCAAGCTACTTAATTAGCCAGTGCGCTCCCAGCTGGCCCATGAAAAAGGCCACTTTCTGCATTTGGATTGTCTGGTTAGTAGTCACATTAAATAAAATTAAAAAAAACATTGTTATAGTCATTCATGGGACAACACATTGAAATACTGTTGGTTAAGGGTTACTATCAAATACCACTAACACCCGCATCAAGGGAGAGGTCCCATTCGTTAAACCCTTTGTGATGTATGAATTTACTACAAAAAAATATTCCAGGAATTTTCCAGATGCTGGTAGATCACATTGTGGTAGGAACTGTAGATTGTGCATTTGTTTATATGGATGATATTACTATCTACAGTAAATCTTGGCAGGAGCATATTCGACATGCTAAGGAGGTACTGCATGCACAGCAAGAAGCAGAAATAATTGACAAGTGAAAATATGCTAGACGGGAAGACCAAAACTGACCATCCTTGCTCACTGGGTAGGTTATACTAAGTTTTGGCCAGAACCTGCCAAGGTGGAGGCCATTCAGTTGTGGCCTAACCCAGTATTCAAAAGGCAGATAAGGTAATTCGAGGATACAACAGGGAATTTTAGGAAGTCTGTCCTCTCTCTTACAGTGTGTACTCCAACATCCAGATAAGGTTATTTGGAGACTGCTCTCTAGTAGGTATTGCAGAACATCAAGGAAGCTTTGACTGGGCCTAGTATACTAGCCATGCTGATTTCAGGCGGAAGTTTATTGTACAGATGAACGTTTCAAACCACATTCTGGGAGCTGTACTCGGTTGGATATCTTCAGAGGAAGAGGAGGCAAACAATAGTTTATCTCAGTTGTAGACTTCAGCTGAGGGAGGACAATTATGCAGCCATGCAAAAGAAGTGCTTAATGACAACTTGATCTCTCTAAAAAGCTTCAAGCCTACCTGTGAGGCAGAAAATTAATAGTTTTCACATATTACCGTCTCTTAAAATGTTTACATGGGGCCAGCAGTCAGAACAGTAGACTGCTCCAATTCACCCTGGGATTGTAGGCCTACAACCTTACAATCTGGCACAAGAGGGGTACCAGTCATAAAAATGCAAACTGCCTTAAGATAAGGGACTGGGCAGTATAACCAAGGGGACCACCTTCAACCTAAACTATGTTTCTTGGAAATGTCCCAAGAAAACCCAACTATTTATTTATTTCCTTATTTCCCTACTTATTTACTTCCATTTCTTAACCAGGATAATCCAAATAGACAATGTGCCCATTTCCACAAGAGTCCTGGGGAGAAAAGCTATAAAAAAGCATAGACATGATTAGAAGAGTTGACTTTAGCAATAAAGTTAACATATTACAACCACGTTTACATGCACAGATACATACAAGTTTAAAGATATGGTTGCTGTGTAGTTATATGTCGCCAGATAATAGTTGTGAGTTTTATTGTCACGAGAACCTAACTATATGTAATATAAGCACCAATAGAGCAAAATCAATACTGTACACAATTTGTCTATGAAACATAGACATGAAGTGTGTAAAATAATAGAGGAGGTGCATATTATCAGTGGAGACGTATATGTTATAGGAGTGGATAAAGAGGAGAGATTAGATAGTGTGACAGCGTATTGACGGTATACAAATGTGAAAAAATGTACAAAACAAGGCACACATAATTGTTTTTCAGTAAAGATGTAAGTGTGCAATAGGCATGACACAGCTGAGGTGTACTTGTACACAAGGCATGTTGAAAATGCTGTTTTATAATATTAGGAAATAGGTAGATGTTTCCTATTTGATGAGAGTTCAGTAGAAATATCACACACTGGCAACACATCAGTTCACAATCAGTTCCCAAGGAAGGACGCTACATCTCTATGGCCCTTGGAAGATGCTGGTTCTAGTCTCAAAATAAGCTGGAGAAGCACAGGGTCTGAAGTAGTGTGGCAACAGCTGTGGGCATGGGTGGCTGGGCCACTTGCACCAGTGGGCCGTTATTGCAGAGAATGAAAAAACTATGAATGATTGTTTCCTTTCCTTTAATTAAGCACCCCCTACAGCCATTGTAACAGTTTGTGGGTAGAGGTGACAGTGTGTCGTAAGTAGAATGAGAGAGATTTTTATTATGAAAAATTACACCTGTGATTTTTTTTTAATAGCATTTTACTGGCATAAACCAAATGTCCAAACAAAGAATGCTGAGATCATATTTAATAATGTATGTCACATCTTGTCATTCCATTTATTGCTAACAGGGGTGTTAGGCTAAATGGCAATACCCCTTTAAAACCTATATTGAAATTGAAGGGTTTGAAGCACTAATTAAATTGATTGTATTATATAATTTAATTGTGTTGCTGACTGTGTATAGATCTGATGAAGCAACTATGTTGCGAAAGTTCTTATCTTCTGTATTTTTATCTTTCTTTGGATTAAAACCTTTACTAGACGAACCACCTGTATGCTCACTCTTTTGTTGTGGCTTTTGCATTCTATATATTGCTCTACAGATGTTGGATTGTTTCTGTTTTTTTTTTTTTTTTTTTTTTTTTTTGCAAGTAATACCTGAAAATGGTCCAGCAGAAACAACATAATACACCAGTTAAAAAAAGAAAATTAAAAAGGCAAAAATAAAATAAAATAAAATATATCTTGCTACTATTATGAACATTCCATGTGAAAGCAACTTTTTTCTACTGTTCTTTATAATGTCCTTCAGTAGTATATAGTTTTACCTCCTTGTATTTATTATTTCTATCCATTCTTTTTTCAAATAGATCAAACACATGACATTAACTTATAGAGGGTAAACAAATAACTATTTACCTGGTTGCACCCAGCAGGTTACACAGTCCTGCACATGAGCAGACTGATTGGCTTGCACTGCTTGTCACTGCTCTCCTGATTTGCTCCCCTGGGGAATAAAATGCTAAGCATGATGCTAAGCATGCATGGAGTTGTAGTTTATTGCATGTACCCCTAAGGTCTATATTGAGAAAGAGTATGTTTGAACAACTAAATAAGTGTGCTGGGAGGGTGGAGAGGTGCACTGAATGGGGGTGTGATTTGTTGGTTTAAAGCAGAGCTGGGATTTGGGTGTATATCACCACTCAGCTTGAGTTTAGTTCTGGAGAGTTGGAGAGGGTAGGACCACTTAGGTGTATATTTGATTTTTGCAGTCTCTTTAAGGGTTACGGATTTATATTTTATGTACTAGTAAGTGAAAAGATCAGCATGAATGGTATCATTCTGGGGATATGAGAGAAAGTCTGAAGTGGTTCCGAATGTGGATGAGTAAAGTTTAGTTGGTGAGGCGGTGGTTATTATTAAAGGGGTTTAGTAATCTGTCATTTGTGGTGTGAGAATCAGAAGTAGCAGCAATGTTCTTTGTATGTGCAACATTAAGAAGAGAGGTGGAGAAATTAAAGAAGTAGAAGAGGGTATTTAAAAGCTGAGATCAAGCTAGAGAAGTAATTAATTAGTTAAGGTACAGCTAGAGGACTGGTGTGTATATAAAAGAATGGAAGTGTGAGAGTAGTAGTTTAGCTAAAGAATAGCTAGCTTACTAACTGTGTGCAAAAGTGTGATTTTATTAAGGTATAGCTAATAAGAGTAATAAAAGTGATTGGAATCTCTTTAAGGGGTGGGAGCATGTTGTGGCAATGTGCACGGAGATCGGAAAGTATAAATGTAAGGACACAGAGGGATGGCTGGGAGCAGATCAGACTGTTAGTGGAAGCCAATCAATATGGCCCTGTGCAGAGAGTGAACTTGAGTACTCTCCTTCTGAGTTTGGTATGGAAAGGTAGGCAGTGCTGAGTGAAAAAATGAAAACTGAATACTCCCCTTTTTCTACTTTGATTTATTTTCTTGACAACGTAAATTTAGTTACACCATGTAAGTATCACTTCAGACAATGACAATAGTTAGGGCTAATATGGAGTCCTTTGTACATGGCCTTATTACCACCAACTAACAACCTTAGTGTTGAAAGATCTGCCATATAACTGCTCAAATATCTCTGCAATAAAACCATTTTACACATGCCTGGATTCTCACAAACTTCCTAATACACCTTTCATCAATTAAATATGGTGTAAATCACGTATTAAAGATGAAATTATTTCCCTTCCCTCCTCCACAACTTAAAACATAATTTGTCTCAACTGTAACCACAAATGTGTGGGTAGATTAGCAATACTTTATACTAGCAACCTAGAACTCAACAAAAGAAACATACAACTACCTGGCTTTTGGTAATGCAGAAATGTTTATGTCATTCTTAAAGATAAGTAGCAGTAAAACTGCATGTATCATAGCCCTTTACATTCCATGCAACAGCAATACTCAG
This sequence comes from Protopterus annectens, assembly GCF_019279795.1. Classification (NCBI taxonomy): domain Eukaryota; kingdom Metazoa; phylum Chordata; order Ceratodontiformes; family Protopteridae; genus Protopterus; species Protopterus annectens. The sequence goes on along the minus strand of NC_056751.1, from coordinate 703,888,403 downwards.
ATAGCTGAAAATATCTTCTCCTGAGTTACATCTACCATAACTATTATCCTGAAAGACATAAGTGTTGATTGGTCTCTTAATAAGACTTCATCCAGAGCACAAAACATACAACGATCCAGTTCAACGCATCTCATCCAATCACCCACTAGATTTAATAAATCATCTAATACTTTCCTTATTAGATATTTTAATAAATCATCTAATATTGGAAGTATTCCAAACTGGATTGTTACTACAGACCCTGACAAAACATCCGGTACATGTACCTGATACAATCAGCGATCAGTACCTATGTAACACATGGTCAACTCAACATCAAGAAATATTTATAATACAAACTTTATTACATGAGCTTCAAATAATGCAATTTGAACCCCTTAAAGCTGTCACATAATTCAATTACGCATTTCTAAGATTATGAAATTCTCTAGCCTAAATGCTTAAAGAGTGAAATCCGCCTCAGACCCATGGCTATCTTACACAACCAGCTAATGTTAGCCATACAGAAAGTTGTATAAAAAAGCCTAGAGATAGAACACATTCTAAACAACAGCAGTACCAACAGCTTAGGAAACAAGGAACCAAATCAACTCAGACAAATAAGATGCAATGTTTATATGTAAAAATTCATTATCCCAATTGAAAGAAATTTTAGGTCACAATCAGTAACATTATAAAGCCTGCCATTAAAACTCCACCAGACAGACTCCCAGTAGAAACAATCTTTGACATGGCCTGCAGATTCAACTCATAATTTGTTAGCACAGTAATTTCCATCCTTAATCCCCAGACACTATCATAAGTACTCTTAACCCACACTCAGTCTCCCCAGGCTGAGTTCCTATCATTAACAACTCACCAGGACACTCTTTCTGAAATAAATGTCTTCTTCTACTATTACAAAAACTACTCAGAAAGTTAAACCAAACTTTTGTCCTAGACAGCCTTTTCCTAATTTCCTGAAAGTCACTTCAGATGGAAAACCGTACCCCATATCTATAGCTGTAAATAGTTCTATAACAAAGTCCTATGCCCCGCACATCTGGAATAATCTTATATTGTCCTTCTTCACCTCTGTAAACTGATCACATTTCAGATCCATTGTTATTTTGTCTCCCCTCAGTAAAATATTTGAAAAATATATCCACTAGCAATTTCTTTGCCATATTTTACACAGTCTTTTATCCCTAACTCAGCATAGCTTTAAGCCAGCCCATAGCACTGAAACAGGTTGTGTAGCCTTCCAGATGATGTAACTCACAGATGTAACCAAGGGGAAATAGTTATAAAACTGTTCCTAGATCTACCTAAACTGTTTGTTGCAGCATCACACAACTTCCTGCTACCCTGCCTCTCTGATCTTGGCCTCAGTACTAACTCAATACAAAGGTTCAGTAATTACTTCTGCATGAGAACACAATGTGTCCACTGGCAAATATATATTCATTTCAACTATCTTTCACTGTAGGTGTACCACAGGGTCAATATTTGGCCCTTTGCTTTCCAAAGTCTTCCTCAATGGCATACATTCAGTTGCAAAACATGACAACATAGTCCAATATGCAGATGATTCCACACTTATATGGTCATCACTTTTCATAAATACAACTGTAAACCATCATATAAAAATCCTTCATTTCTAAAGAAAACTGGCTGAAACATACCAGCCTAATGCTAATAAAAGCAAAGTAATTCTATTCACATCTAGAAAGAGCTCCAAAATATGCCAACATCACTATCATTTTCCAAACACTGAAAATGATTTAGTTTCCAAAACAAAACTACTCAGAATATTAATAGATGGTGGCTGGCAATTTGATCTCAATATACATCATGGAGTCCATAAAAGTAACAAGAAAAATCAGATTACTGTACAGACAAAAGCCCTTTACATGCCTCAGTCACACAGCAAAATTATCTTGCTCTTCCTACTACATAACTCTACTATATGCATCCCCTTTCCCAAGTAATCTGCTATCTAACCATCTAACCAAACTGGAAATATATTAGGATATTACAAGCCTGCAAAATTTACAATTAGTCTGCCCACCAAAACAACGTGATATTACGTGATCGAACAGTGAAATGTTCAAACGGCAAAAAAAAAAAAACACCCAAACAAACCATAAAAATGCCCCTGCATCCCTCACACCCCCGCTACTTAAATATACCAACTCCAAGATCGCACTAAAGTGCAGACAATGGAAAACCTTCATGTCCGCACTGTACTGAGATCTCCATTGAACCATTTGACATTCTAATGGTTCTACATTTAGGGGTCGATTATTACGTGTTCGAACATTTCACTGTTCAATCACATAATATAGACACCAAAAACATACCATTGGGGTTGTGGGTTGATATAATGGTTAAGGTGATTACCTCACAGACACAAGGTACAGGGTTTTATTCTCACCTTTCAAAGGTAAATTGGCTAGGCTTAAAATGGTCTGCAAGATCAGCTACTCTAGTACTAACCTCTGAATTTCTAATCCTGTGAACCTCTAAAACATCTGTAGTGGCCACAGCTCCCTAACTTTACTCCTTCATACTTAACTCGAAATGTCCATCAATCAACCAAAACCTACAGTGCTACACTGGTCCAAAGAGAACTAGAATAAAAAACAAACGGTCATCCTTACACAAAAATCCAGCAACACGCATGGAGGCTCCCTATATCCTAACTACATTGGAAAACACTGCTATTCCCTCCCATTCTTCTAGCAGCGATCTGCTACTCCGAATACATTTAATTCCCCTCTAAAACAACACCTTCAGTCTACCTGAATATACATATGTGGCACATAAGTCCAATCTGCAATTATCTTCTGCCTAACCAAATACAGCTATTATGACTATACTGTTTCATAAATGAGTATTAATTAAACACAACGCTTAACACACCCAGAATTACACAGTGTTATACATTTCATTCTCACATACATTTATCCCTGCCTACATTTTTTCATATTACCTGATTTCTTTTAAATCTATCACATTATAAGCTAAGTATTGTACATTATAAGTGTATATATATATTATGCAACCATGAGTCACTAAATACCCATTAAGCTACACATACAATTGTTCTACATGTTTATTTTTTCCTCCGTTGCACACTCAGTGCAAAGCATTTAGAATCAGATTCTTACTGCCCACTTCAGATAGAGTCTCAGATGCTGAATTACATGTTTTTCTCATATATATTAATTTCTCAAACACTAATGGTTGCTCTGTCTGCTATAAATTCATACATTCATACATTCATAGATTGACTAGGTTAATGACCTGGTGGACCTTTCTAAGCCTAGCCAAGTTTTGCTGAAATAATAATGGCACCCTGTTTCCAAATAGGACACTGACGGCCAGGCATTTTTAAGCTATATCCCAACCTCTTTGCAAAAAAGTTGCCATCTTTTTAAATGTCCACACTGGAATATTTTTGTAGAAACATGAGATCATACAAGCCTCACTTTTTTTGCCAAAAAAAAAGCTCATTCTTATAGAATTTGTTTTTGTTATCATATCTGTGTGTCTTGGGTACTAAATAATCATTTCTTGCAAATACTGAAGAAACTTAGGAACTATTTTTTTTTTCTTAAAATCTCAAGACATTAGCCATTTTTTATGTTTTTCCCCACAGGTCACATCTGCTTAAATATGGACTGTCCTGTGTATAAAGGGAAATGTGGTCATCCTGCCTTGTGACCCTACATATCTTATGCAATGTCACATTTTCTCATGTATTTGTTTATGCTATTTACATACAGAAATTGCATTCAGCATGTTTCTTTTGCTAATGTTTCAATATTTCAGTGTATAGCTTTTGTATGTATGCAAGTGCACTATTGTTCAACTGTTCAGTGCAGAGCTTTTCTTCCTGGGCCTCTGATGAAAAGGGGCTATCTCCAGTAGAATTATCCCAGTAAACAAGAGCAAATATAAACATATTGATATATAACAAAAACTACAAATAATTAAAAAAATACATCATTAAACCAAAGAATATAATCAATTCATATTCTTAAGTCTTTCTACTTCAAGCCAACAGCCTTTGACAACATTCCATATAATAAGTAAAACGCACACCTTACAAAAACAAATAATTTTTGCCTATTAACATCATTATAATATCAACATCATTTAGAATATACAGGACTATTTTCCAAACTTTATATTTTTATGGATTACATTTATCCATCATACCAACAGTTAGTGTGTAAATAAATGGGCTAGTAATTTTGTGTTTTGTCTTATCCTATCTGCTAACATTCTTTTCTTTAACATCATATGTTTTTTCTTCCAAAACAAACATATAACAACAATTAGTTTATGACTTATGTATTATTACATTTAACAATATAGCTAATTTTTGTATTTGTTTATTTTATTTTATATTATCTTTTTCATTTTACAATTTTTACATTTTGTTTACATTTTCATTTTTTTATTACAATTACAATATATTATTCACAACACCTAGTCATACATTAATTATACAACTTTTAAATGTGCTGCAAATTTTCCTTTTTATACACTTTGTCATTAATAAATTGTATTATATTTTATATTTTTTTTATTAATGTTTTGTAAATTTTTCATAATTTTGTTATCATTTTCCATTTTTAAATAGAAAAGTTAGTTATTTTTGCTCTTTCTATATTGTCTCATTTTAGTTATATTTTTCATGCTTACTTATGTCTTATTTTTTGTTTAATGAATAATTTTTTCTAATACAATTAATTCCTTTAAAATATTATCTATACAATCTAATTTTCTATCTAAATTTGAATATTTAAGCCACTTATAAAGTCACCTCCCTAAATAGCTATATCAGAATTGATTTAGTCTTTTATTCTCAAAATGGGTGATGGGGATTGTTTCTCACATTATGGGGGATATGGGGCTATCTCCCATCATTCCAGCTTATTTCATCAAATTTTCTATGAATGCTTTCATTATGGGAAGCCATAAACACCACGTAAAGAAATATCAAAAATTAGCCTGATTTAAATTTTATGTCAATCAAATTTTTTATTTATAACTAGTTTATTTATTTAATCATTAAATCCAAATGATGATGTAATCCCCATGACAAATGAAAATTAAGTCATCAATAAAATAAAAATAAAAATAGTGGGGCCAAAAAGAAAAATGACCTATTTTCAAGATTGTTCATTTCAGCTGCCCCCCATAAACAGGTTAGCATAGGCTGAAGCAAGGCAGCCCCCCATGTTGAGTACCCATAACAATAAAATATAAACAAAATCCATAAACAAATTAGTTTTTATTCTTATATTCAAAAAGAATTTTCAAGACACCTGTTTCAAACTATCAATCATTCAAATTAAATTAAAAAATAATTTTGAAATGTGGAATAAATTACATTGGGTGCTGTGTTCAGGACGTGCATTGTCAAATTCCTGCTCCCATTATATATCTGAAATATATTTAGTCTTATAAAATCCTAAGAATTTGTAATGAAGGTAACAACAGATTATTGAACTTGAAAATATTATGATGCAAAGATTATAAGTAAAATATCCAAAAGCGTATAAAAGCTGACACAATAAGCCACAAAAGCTCAGACACAGATCTTTTTAGGCAATTTTTAGGAATCAATTTTTTGAATTTTTTTTATTTTTATATATTTATTTTAATTTATATCCATTTGACTCAGATAGTGTAATCTCACAAACTCGAATAATTTTTTCCTTTTCTTTGTAATAATTATCATTGATTAATTAATTCATTGTTGTATTTATTATCTAAATTACAAATATACCATACTATAGTAAGTAAGAAATTTAATATAATAAATTTTTCCCCTTTTATTTGCTTGTTTAAATTATCTCCCCTTTTTTTAGTTTTAGCTTATATTTTTTTTCCCATTGTTTTGTTAAATTATAAGTGTTGTTTTTTTTTATAAAGCCCTCTATTTCCTTTTTTCCATTGTATTCAATAGAGATTCAATTGTATACTATAGATATTTTTTTTTACATGGAGGTAAAAAATAGTTATTATCTTAAAGCAATTATTATTAATAAGTCATATAAGCATTATTTTCTCTTTTCACCGATGCACATTCATATAACTTGCATTTTCTTTTGTTTTCACTATCTAGAAAGTAAAACAAAACAGTTAACATCATCTAAGGTGAACACTTAATTTAATTTAGTGTTTTTTGTTCCTTCTTTTTTTTTTAATTTTGACAAATTGAAATTAACCAGTTACTTTTTCATACTTTTGGGTGGGTGGGTACGATAAACTAAGCCTAAAAAAAACACACAGAACTCTTCTCTCTTTTAGTTAACAAACTCGTTAAGTAAATAATTACTATGTAAGTAAGTTATGTCCATCTGAAACTTCATTCAAAATAAATAAATTTTATTGGAAGGTAGAGCTGGGACTCACTGATAGTCTTTGTTGTTTATATATATACATCTTGTTTGCTGTTGTTTGAATAAACATATTGATATCTATATCTATATCCATATCTGTATCTATTTATCTATCTATTTCTGGGCTTAGAACATTTTATCTGCAACACATTGTATCTACAAAAAAAGGTTCACAGTTGACCTAAAACATAAATGATTGAATGACATTTGATAGAAAAGTGTGTAAGGTTATAAAAATGACTGCTGGTGTGTGATTATATATATTACAATGCAAATTAATATTGATCAGTATTTGTACCATACTAATGGCCACTTTTATGTTATATTTCTGTCTCTAGAAGTTTCTGCACCTGCAGTGATGTACTCTGAAAGGAGTACTCTCATTTCTCTGTGGTTTTACAAAGATGTTTTTGCTGTATATAAAGTTTTAGATGTAATGTGGTTCAACTAAATGTGTTTTAAATTAAATGTTAAATCATTATAAAGTATATAAATATATATATGTGTGTGTGTGTGTGTGTGTGTGTGTGTGTGTGTGTGTGTGTGTGTGTGTGTGTGTGTGTGTGTGTGTGTGTGTGTGTATATATGGGTCCCCTTCAGATCACTGAAACCCCACATCAGCGAATCCCGTTTTGTTGAGACGACAATATTCAATCTTCATTTAAGCGAAAGCTTAAACCAGCAAAAATGTTCACCGGGAAATTAACCAGTTGGCCACCCTGGAGGTATTTGCCCTTTTTCCCACTATAGTACAATCTTGGAGTTGGTATATATAGTTAGGGGGATTGCCACATGGGGGGTGTGGGGACACAAAGCCTCCCACTTCGTTGGGCTTTAATCTCTTCATTGTGTGTATGTTATCCTGGTGGGCAAGTGGTTAGTTTCCTAGTAAACTTTGTCACTGGTTTAAGGTTTCGCATAAATGAAGATTAGATATTGTCATCTCAATTAAATGGGCTTCACTGATATGGGGTTTCAATGATCTAAAGTAGACCCACACACACACACACACACACACACATATATATATATGTGTGTGTGTGTGTGTGTGTGTGTGTGTGTGTGTGTGTGTGTGTGTATATATATATATATATATATATATATATATATATATATATATATCTATATATATATATATATATATATATATATATATACACACAATTTTTCATTGCAAAACACAACAGAATTTCATACAATTTATCAATCCAAAACACAACAGCGTTTCAAACAGAATGACCAAAAACATACAATAACATTTCCAAATTATTTAGTCATGTATCGACCACCTGTCTACCCCATCCATTCATATAATTATACAGGGTAAGGATGTCCAAAACTTAAAATGAATTCTCAGGGTGACAGTACAGATCTGAAAATCCCACAGTGAACAACTTCGTAGATTGAGCTGTGTTTTTTAAATAAACAGAACAAGCAGAAGTCCGCCAGCTCTAAGGGAGTCAAGATGATTCTAGATTAAGATTCTAGAGCATCCCTCACCTTTTGTTATGAGCTACAAACTCCAGGGAAAACCCAAACCAAATATACATAACATGTCTTGGAGGTAGGTGTTAGATGTATATTTAGAGATTTATAAGTGCATGTATACCTGTTTCGTAGTTAGATGCATATACACTTCTGTTGCTATAATATATGTAGCAATTATATAGTCAGTTAGATGTATATATTTCTGTTTGCTAGCATACATATATAAAGGGTTAAACTGTTCTTAGCTGAGAAGCTAAGAAAAAAATAAATAAATAAAGTAGCATTCATGTATGAATATTCAGGTTCTGGTACAGCTTGAGATAAGAATAAGATGAATGTTCAGTGTCTGGAACAGATAAGGACACAGGTGCAAGGAAGGAACCAAGCTGGAGGCAAAAACAACTTACTGAACTGTCATGTAATTTACCTTGAAAGAAGAACACAAAGGAGCTTATTAACAGACTGTGTAAAAGATTGCATGTTCACACAGAAACATGCTCAAACAGGAAAAAAACCCTAAATGACATCAGAAAATACCAAAGTAATGACTTTGAGAGTTCCAAAAAGACTGCTTTCATAAGAATGTATATATGTGAGATGTAATCTGACTTCTAGGGAAATTTGTTAGAGCTGTTTACTGGAGATTATCATTCATGTTGTACTGAGAAGAAACTTGAAGACAGTAAACCCTGAAAACTGTACATTATTGTGCATGTTGTCTGTTATATAGTTACTTTAATAGTTTTGCATACAGTTTGAAAGGTTAATAGTCTGCAAAGTTTATCTGCACTATCCAGACTTTTATTGTACAAGGCACTGAAGCATTTAGTACATCTGGCAAGTTTCGTATTTAATTAGGCACCAACATTGAGCTGCAGTCGGCAGCTTCAGTAAAATAACACAAGACTGACAGTGACATTTAATTTACCATTTTTAAATAACTTTTAAATAGGTACTTCTAACAATGTTACTTTGGCAAAGCACTTGCCCTAAATAACTTTCCAGGCATTAGATGTGGGGTGGGAGGTTGGTATAATGATTAACGTGTTTACCTTACAGGTGCAGGGTTTGATTCTCACCTGGGGTAATGACCCACAAAGGCAGCTAGCCTAATACTAATCTATAAACCTATGAACCTATAAGATGCCAATGATACACTAATCTGAAGTTTCTGAAAGCATGTGGAGTTATTCTGCTGCAGGCAGGCCAGCTCAGAAATATTTGCTTCCGTTCATCATTATGTACATACACCATGGCCTCTCTTTATGTTTACATTTGAGCTTACCAAATGATGAAGATTTAGGGAATGCTAAGGCTTTTTATGTAGCCCTAAGGGTGTATAATTTCTGCAGCCAGTCAGATGAATGGCTTGACTAATTGCAGCACCCCTTCCATCCTTAACTAGACCTTTTTTAGATGAGCCTCAATCACAAGTATTGTCACCAACACAAATGAATGCCATATTTTCTAACAGGAAAGTCTGAATATTACTTAAGCATGAAGTATCAAGATTTAGTACATCTCTCCCAACTAATTATCCCTGCCTGAATCCAGTCCGGAAACCACAATTGCATCATTCATATTACAACCTGCAACCTGAGGGAAGTCCCACTGACCAAAACTAAGGCAATATCTGCTGAAATTACCCAGCATTGCCAGTGCCAGTGCCTAATCCCCTTTACCCCCTGGTTTTCTATGGAAAATGAGTGACCTAGACTGTACCTAGAGCTCTGTTACCATCAAGATTAAATATTTAATTTTAATTGGTGAACTCTATTCATAAAGTAGTAGAACGTATACTAAGAACTAAGCCAACCTGAGAATGGAGAAAGGAGATTCTGCCAATAGGGATTTAGAGGTACAGAGAATAGACAAGTGGCCATGGAATTTACTTGAGGAAGCTGGCAAAGGACATAAGGTATTGGGAACAAATAATTATGGAAAGGAAAGGTAATAGAAATGAAGACGCCAAGAAGACATTTGGATTGAAGGCTAGTGATTGCCTTCCCTACCAGGGATTGGTATCAGAATATAGACAAAGAGAAAGAAGTAGGAGAATCCTAAATGAAAGACCTGCATTGGTTAAGTTTTTACCTGAATCTAGAACAGAAACTGCTGTTAAAAAGAGGTAATTAGTAGGGCGTATAAAATATTGCACTATAATTATAGGAAGATGTCAGAAAAGATTGGGAAGAGAGATTAGATATACAATTCACAAAGAAACAATGGGCGAACATATGTATGGCTCACAAATGTGCAGAAAAGTGTAGATGACTTAGGAATTTTGCCTGGAAGTGTTTGCACAGATACTTTTATACCCAGGGCAGAATCCGGAGAATTTCTCTTCAGGCAGATGGCAGATGTTGGAGATGTGAAAGGGAAGAAAGAGGTAACAGGAAACATATGTTTTGGGAGTGTAATGAGCAGGCAGACTTTAAAAATTCCCTGCAGAGTACTCTGTCAGGAATATTGGGTGAGAAAATGAGGGTAACTAAGGAAATAATTTTTGGATCTGACTTGCCTAGACACGGTAAGGCCTTGTAACGCTCAATCCTGATGGCTGCCATAAAAGCAATTACAAAAAAATGGAAATCAAAATCCAAACCAACTATACTTGAAGTAGGAATATTGTAACAGGAAAAAGGAACAGGAAGTAGGATCTTTAGAAAATGGTAGGAGTAAATTAAATAGGAAAAATGGAGATTGTGGGAGCAATACATGGAGAAAATTTTAGAGGAGGAATGAAGTTTAAGAGAAGGCAGAAACTGAACAATTTATGTAATGTTGCTTAAATTATACATCACTATACTGTTATATATCCTATAATGTTTGTAAATGTGAACTTGTTAATATGGTTTGATTATTTTTATATAAATATAGGTTTGCCTATGTCACAAGTCATAATTCAATAAAGGTTTTTAATTTTTTTTAATTGGTGAACTCAAGACGCACAGAAAGGCCATACCTGACAAAAATCATTGCAGCTAAGACTCCACAATTCTTGGGATACATAACTTCCAGATGAGAAATCCTGGACTTGCTTGAGCCCAAATCAAATTCAAGAGCTTCTTATGTATCACCTGATCTTTGAGTTATAAAAAGAGACAAGAAAGTTTTAAAAGGACACATAAATTTAAATAAAATCATATTAATGGTCTTAATGTTTGCTAAAAGTGTGAGCTAAAGGGATTTCAGTCTTTCCAAATGCCTACCAAGTGACGCATTTAAAAGATTTCAGTTCAGTTTGGTCAGTTCTCCTCTGTCCTTGGCAGGTCTGATCCCCTAGAGACATTACCTGTAAGGGCAATGGGAATGACCACTCTGGAAAAGCAAGCACCTCCTTGCAACCAATCATAGTGAGAGGGGAAAAGCTAGAGCCTGTTATAGTGAATCATCACAACTGAGAGGGATCCAAAGTGCTCCAGAAGAGAACTTGTAACACTTAGATTATCCATGGACCTCTAAGCCAAACTACTCAATCACTGACAAATGAACCCACTTTAAGGATCTAGGGGTTCCTATAGAAATATATAGCTATTCACTTTTATTCTTAAGCATCAATTGAAACACTTCATTCTCCAGCAAAAAAACAAGAGGGGTGAGAGTGGACATCCTTGTGTCACTCTTCATTCCACTGAAATAGGCTACTGATGCTAAATTAAATATGTTGGTGTACAGTGTATGACGTCAGGTTAGAAATTGCCTGGTTATGCCAAACTAAGATAATAAGTACCATATAAAATTCCACACTAGGGAATCAAAAGCCTTGCAGAACTCGTTAAATAAGGCAACCATGAGCACTACCCCTATAAAGCTAAATGGCAAATGTTTCCCACAGTATAACTAAATCAGGTCCATCACCTCCCTAATCATTAAAAACACAGTTAGAAAGGTCCTGACTCTGTTGTTCAGGTGGACAGTGCACTGACTGCAGCCCAGGTGACCACTGCACAGGCACTGAAGGGGATGGGACATGGAAGATGGAGTGAGCATTTGTTATTTGTTTGGGGTGGGTGGGGTAGGTATGGCTCACTGCTCAGGTAATATATTGAAGGATCATAGGATGTTGCACTCACAGCAAATCTACCTGTTGAGCATATGCTGTTGGTGGTGCAAATGCAATAAAACCAAGCAACACACGTGTGGAGGCACACATGCTTCCTATAGTAGGTATCTATAGTGGAGCTCAAGAAATCTACTGTGGGGGTTAGTAGCTCCGACGACTGAGAAGGGATGCTGCCAAATCCATCAGATTGTGTTCCCTCTACCAGTCAGCTCTCACATCCCCAGGGAATGAATGGGTTGTTTAGGTCTCAGGCTATGGAATGATAGGGCTCTTACCAGGAGTGGAAGTCACATAGTTTCTGCCCTGACAGGGGAACAAACAAGTTGATGAGGTGAAGAAAGTGCAGCCATTGAGTAGATCTCAGGGAGATAAAAATCCATGCTGGAGAAAGTCAATGAGAGTATGTAAAAACCTTCCCAACAAAAAAATGAGGATATTTGCAAGCATTTTGATAGCTAAACATGTCAAGGAACTGGCGATTAATTGATACTATCCATTTGGCATTTACCTCCTTTCCTCAACAAGATGATTAATGTACCTCTGCAGGTCCTTGAGAATGTTCAATACTTCTAAGCACATCTTCATAATTCCGATAATCTAGGAGAAAAAATACTTGAACTACTTGAAGAATGTAGCTAGTAGTCTATCAGAAACTGGGGCTTTTCTTTTTGGTAGTGAATCAATAACCCTGATGATCTCTTGCAAAAAAATATCTTTTCTTCAATATCTGTTTGGTTACTTCATATAGCATAATGTAGACATCGGCTAAAACAAACACGGCACCCCAATCAAGGTGAGATTTTATTTTTCTATGTTATTTTAACATTTGTTTACCAGGAACGTCGGACTGGGACAAAACTCATTTTTACTGGAGGCCTGGGGAGCAACCGTCCAGATGCATGTCTTTGAAATGTGGGAGGAAACTGGAGCATCCGAAGGAAACTCACACAAATGCAGAGAGGACATGCAGACTCCACACAGAAAAAAATGCAGCCAAGAATTGAACTAGAAAACCTTTTGCTGTGAAGCGACAATGTTAACAGCTGCACCACTGCACCACCCTGCCACCCTTTAGAAGAATAAAGTTCACCATGCTCACCTTCAAAGACTATCATAATGTCTGCAGGACCTGTTATTACCCTTCCTTATAAATCCTCAAGATGTCGTAGCTTGAAATTCATCCCCTTCCCTTAAAATGGACAGGAGTAGCTTCAGAAAAGACACCCCTAGGCCCAATGAACCAGCTTGTACCTATCCCATCTGCCTTATTCATGCTGAGATACAGCTGCCTTATATTGCCTCCAAAGTGTCTCAAACTCTTGGTACAGGTCAGTTCTGCAACTACCAATATAGACGTATAGTTTGATTTCACCATCAGAAGCTTCATCCTCAAGTTATCAACACAAGTTTCCCTCCCTTGATTAAGTATTTAAACTATGTGAATTGCCAGTTCTTTTACCTGAAGCTTAAACACCTTCCATAGAATACCAAATGAAACTTCTTCTGTAGCCACCCTTTTATAGTTTTTACATATCCATTACCTGAAATTTGTGACATTAGCTTTTTCCTTAAGAAGCAAAGGGTGAAAACTACACTGTCTAATTGGTGTCCTAGATCCCAGCATCATCACTCTGAGAAAGAAAAACAAACTACAGTCAGCTATGGAAGTCAGATAAATTCTTACACCAACTACTCCCAAACCTGGACTCAACAGTCTGAGGTTAGGCCTAGTCACCACATTAGATGTAAGATACTCCATGCATTCAAAAATTAAGAGCTTTGACTCAAACTCAAACCTGAGACAGTCTTGGAAGCTGTACCCTACCTGTAGGAGCCCAGTCATGACAGAGATCTAGTGCAGCATTAAAATCCCCCCAGGATGGCCAGAGTGTTGACATTCCTAATGGGAGACCATTGTATCCCCTAAAGGAAAGAGCTCATTGTCATTGGATCTGTACAGACTAACCATATGATTCAGTACTTTAGGAAAAATCCATATACCATGCTGAGCTGAAATCACCCTAAATCATGAATCCTTTTTCACTAGAATAATACTTCTTTTGAATATAAGGACACAGCTGTCTCTGACCAACCATTTCTATCCTTTCAGCAGAGATGACATATAGCCTTCTTCCTAAGTTTAATTTCCTGCAACCTCAGCCTTTTTCCTAACTTTTATGTCTTTTAACAACACAGCCTGCACCTTCTCACATGAGAAATAGTCTAAAGTCACTACTTTCTCACATGAGCAATAGTCTAAAGTCACCCTGTTTTTAAAAGCGGTTTCTCTCCCTGCTAAAATTCCATGAGTTCTACGTTAGTAAGTTAACTACAGTTGATGGCAAGTACTGATCTCTCCTTCAAACAGTACCTATGTACGGCACAGGGCCCTCCCTAATAAGATGTTATTAGTAAAGTAGCTACTAGGGGTCCTAAAAACTACTGCAAACCTCCTCTGTAGGGTAAAGAAGAGACCCCAGCAACAGGAGATACCCCAGGGGAAGATGCAAGAACATTACAATGAGAAGTGCATTATGCCCACTTCAAGGTGTTCAGAAAGTGTCTGTTTTCAATAAATGCAATAATCCATTAATACAGATTAAAAAGAAATAAGCATTTGTTTAAGTACATAATGTGAAGGAACACATGGCTGATTAACCGCAATCTAACACTGGTGAAAGAGAATTCGAATAATGATCTTAGCACTAGTGGTGACAAAACCTGCAGGTTGAGTGATCACCTTTACAGAAAATTTTTACCTGTTTTAGATAAAACGTTATAAACTACTTCTAATAACTATGAAACTACACTACAATGAGCTAACTTTCTGTACAAAATTTCACCCATGACCTGAAGGAGAATTACATTATGACACAATGCAGTTACTGCACAAAGAAATATGGACATGACTAGGCTGCAATATATCTAAGGTAAATTATAGAATGTACCCCTTCTGTGATGGGTTAATTCATGCAAACCTATGCTAGCCATCAGTCTCAGAAGTACAGGTAAACATAAAATTTCTCATCATCCAGAAACTATTTCTGAAACCCCTCAGGAATCAACCAACATGTTGTCTGATGACAAAGAATCAGGCCAAGCAAGGCATAAGGCAATATAGTGCTCTCTCCAAAACACACACGTTTCTGACACCCACCCCCATTAAAATAGCTATGAGTCTAGTTGCCATCATGCAGAAAGACTGAAAAACATGTCTTAACAACCTACAAACAGAATGGAAAAAAGATAAACATTATTAGGTTATATAAGCTATAGTCCCCCCACCAGCATGCTGAAATATACCAATTCATTTCACCACAAGAAAACTATGGTGCCAGTGCAACCCAAGGTGCCAACCCACACTCATAAGTCACTAAAATCGACTAACAACCAAACCACTTATGGCAATAGTCAGGCTCTAGTTCTGGTGGTAACTTCTGGAACTATCCATATCACTTCACAGATTGTTCATATGACATTTCTAGCTACTGCATTTTCTGCAGTGCAAGATCTGGAGACAAAAACTTTGTTTTCTCTTTTACTGGGTAGCTTCACCCTCTTCTACTGTTTAAAATGGCCAATATCTGTTAGAACTGAAGATTAAGGATGACAAGGAAGGATTAGATCCTGTCTGCTATTATGCTTCTGTGGAAAGAAGAGCATGGCAGACTAAATAATGTAAGAAATGTTTTGTCTTGTGGTGAAGGATTTAGTGTAAAGGAAGGTTGCTGCTGCCTCTTCCTCTCTATTGACTGGACGCTCTCTATACTAACCAACATGCTCCAAGTTTCTAACTTGCTACATGGGAATCTACCTAGGTTTCTGCTCCTGCAGTAGTATCAAAGCAGAACTGCTGTACATTACCCCCCACCTGCAACTGTACCAGGTAATGGACCTGCACCTGAAGCTCAACATCCCTCAGCATTCTAACCTCAATGCCTCCTTAACAGAAAAGTTGTTGACTATTACCCATCATCTTATGAACTTGTGCCTCAGCAATAGTTAATGCTGACTTCATGTTATGGCCTTTCTGAGGTCTGACTCTCTATCATAGCAGTCCAGGAACTAAAGTATAAAATATCAAGGTAAGTTAAACAGTCTAGGGTCAGAGGCAATCCTATGGGCTGTCTCAGTTATGGGGGTTGGGGACTTAAGCAGTTTCTTTATCTCCTGCCTGATGAAATGAAGAGACTCCTGGCCTTCAACCCCCATTGACAAACCATTTAATTTCAGGCTGTCCTACTGGCTTATGTTTTCAACATCTCCATCTTCACTTCCATCTCCACTAACCATGTGGACGATTCTTTAAGCAGTTCTATATACTCAGTAGTAATTTCCCCTGCTCCTATAACTCTGTAGTATGACTTATGTTAAGTATTTGTAGATACACTCTCCTGGCTTGTAGCAATGTTGATAGCACATGACTGTGCCAACATCCCTGCATGTAAGGGATTATATGGCCATGGGTATGCTGTGGCTGGCATCGTCCTGCATATAAAGAATGGAAGTATCCTGTGAACCTGTAAAGTGGGTTGGCAAAGCATTAGATATATACCTGTTAGATCAAACTGCACTAAACTATTACAAAGATGTGTCTAAGGTAACTCTACATGGTATAACAGTGGGCCAGTTTGTCCTGCTCTGATACGACTAACTAATTAATAATATAACATTAATCATACTCACTCCTGCATCTGGAGATACATTCCTCTCTGTTCTGATACAGGAGCACATTCTGTTATCTGCTCTTAAAATGAAATATAACAAAAACAAATATAACAAACATCAGTAAACTGTCATGCAAGGCCACTGAACTTGTGCCAGTCCTGCTCACTAGAGTGTCTGATACCAGTAGAAGCATTCACTGCCCTGACAAGACTATACCAGGCATCCACTTTATACTTTGGGCCTCATAAGAGTCCCCAAGCAGTGGCCTCTATACATACATGTTACTTTATACGTTGGGCCCTCATAAACATCTCCAAGCAGTGGCCTCTGTACATACATGTTAATACTCTGGGCCCTCATAAGAGTCCCAAAGCAGTGGTCTCTCTACATACATGTTACTTTGTAGTTTGGGCACTCATACAAGTCTCCAAGCAGTGGCCTCTGTACATACATGTTACTTTATACTTTGGGCCCTCATACATGTCTCCAAGCAGTGGCCTCTGTACAAACATGTTGCTTTATACTTTGGGCCCTCATACAAGTCCCAAAGCAGTGGCCTCTGTACAAACATGTTACTTTATACTTTGGGCCCCCATACAAGTCCCCAAGCAGTGGCCTCTATACATACATGTTACTTTATACTTTAGGCCCTCATACACGTCCCCAACCAGTGGCCTCTGTACATACATGTTAATACTTTGGGCCCTCATAAGAGTCCCCAAGCAGTGGTCTCTGTACATACATGTTACTTTGTACTTTGGGCCCTCATACAAGTCTCCAAGCAGTGGCCTCTGTACATACATGTTACTTTATACTTTGGGCCCTCATACAAGTCTCCAAGCAGTGGCCTCTGTACAAACATGTTACTTTATACTTTGGGCCCTCATACAAGTCCCCAAGCAGTCACCTCTGTACATACATCTTACTTTATACTTTGGGCCCTCATACAAGTCCCCAAGCAGTCACCTCTGTACATACATCTTACTTTATACTTTGGGCCCTCATACAAGTCCCAAGCAGTAGCCTCTGTACATACATGTTACTTTATGCTTTGGGCCTCTTAAGAGTCCCCAAGCAGTGGCCTCTGTACATACATGCTACTTTATACTTTGGGTCTCATAAGAGTCCCCAAGCAGTGGCCTCTGTACATACATGTTGCATTATACTTTGGGCCTTCATAAGAGTCCTGAAGCAGTGGCCTCTGTACATAAATGTTACTTTATACTTTGGGCCCTCATAAGAGTCCCCAAGTAGTAGCCTCCCTACATACATGTTATTTTATACTTCAGGCCCTCATACAAGTCTCCAAGCAGTAGCCTCTGTATATACGTGGTACTTTCATTATTGCACTACGTGGGAGCTCCACCAGCCTAAACGCCTACAGAAGGCATGACCATTCAGTAGGTCATAAGCCAAAGAAAACTGCTATCCCTCTTGCAGTCACATGCACCACTGCAGTGGACTCATGACACACATCTTTGGGCACCTCATCAGCATCATCAGTCACAGGGTCACCACTACATAGGCTGAAAATATATGGTGAGGTGCAATGGAATTAAGGCACAAACAATGGCATGCAAAAAGTGTCACCCATCATGTTGCCTACATGTCATCATTTTTGCTTTTAAGCACCTATAAAGGCCATAATACTACAATATTTTCCATACCTCTACAACCCATAATACTATGAAATTTGTCTGCATATCCCTGCCTGGGTCAGTAGGACATCAACACCTACTCACAATGTCTGCCGGTACTGATTCAAGTGCACAGCGTTAATTGAGGCTTCACAGAGTGACAGAGGTGAACTACAAGAAGAGATAAGAGTGATTCAGAAATATTAATTCATAATAGAATCATTAGCATAATGGCTGTGCTAAGAACATTGAAGTACATGATGAAAGCAGCTGCAGCCATTGCTATGTTAAATGCATTACAGAAGGCAGAATAAGAACAGCCTGTGTGTGTACATGCTGGCTTGCCGGGCCTAACGCACAACCTTCAACGAAGGAACGCCCATTCACGCATATCGTCACACAGTAGACGCTTTAACCGAGAATCGAACGGACAACGTCTAACTGTGAGGCGACAACGCTACCGCAGCACCACCACCGCAGTTCAGAATAAGAACAGCCTACAGAGGTCAAATCACCAAAGAAAAATTAAATTGCTACAAGCTATACAAGTTTAAAGAGAGGTAAGTGAATCAGAACTTGTATTACTTTCACTTTTGTTGTACTGTATATGCTTCACTTGTCTGTCTTTTGAGATTAGTGTAGCGGTAAGCTAATGGGTGCAAATGACACCAGTGGTGCAAACTGTGTGGGGAACTGTAAACAGGGGTAGGGTTTAATGCCATGGCAGGAAAGGTGGAGGTGATGCAATGCGAAAGCTTCTGTATAAACCAATAAGGTTTGTTTACTTTTAAATTATGCAAGAGACATAGGCTCAGGTATAGGCAGGGGACTTATATATGTCCCACTCATTGTTGATATGTAAGTCATGGCAGGTGTTCTGTATGATGCTAATTAACTCACAAATGTTGCAGAATACACTTTAGTTTTCTGCAAGGGAATGTTACAATGTTACATCTGCAAGTGGAAAGTATATTTTGACGTCCTTTAAGAGCTGTATGCTTTTCACAGCAAAGCATAAACTAAACATTTAGGAGCTTGAAACACAGAATAACTCTCTACTGAAACAGGTGCATAGTTTGCTCCTGAAGGTCAGTGATATCGAGAAGAGGGACCTATGACCTAACATATGACTCATTTGGTTGCCTGAAGATTTATAAGGCAATAGATGTCATACATTTTCTGCAAAATGGGTTCCCTTTGTTGCTGCATTGTAACTTTGGTCTTCTGGAAAAAGTATAAAGTCACTGTGCTTTTTCATCTAAACTTAGTACCTGTAAAAAGTGTAAGCCAATCATTATCAAAGTTCTCTCTTTTCAACAAAAAGAAAAAGGTCTGAAAGCAGCACTGTCAGCAAGACTTCTTACATACAATGGCTCTTGGATCAACTTTTGATGATGAATTTTTAAACCTGGTAAGGTTAAGGAAAAACAAAGCTATATCCAGTCAAATGCAGCATCTGCTCCTTTTTAACACTTAAAGTTACAATCAAGGAAACTCATCGCGTCTGTAATTTACCAAAATCACAAGTTCTAAAATGTCAAATATCTCCCCTTTCTCTTGTCTGGTATGAATTTGAATTTGTTTATATATATGGAGTGAGGTCTGGTGCAGCCCTTCTACAACACCCAGGGCAGAATATGTTTTTCTATGGGGGAAATAACAGGTCAATATTATAGCATCGACGTTATGGAACGTTGAACTGCATGTGGCTCAGACCGTATGACTGACTTTCTGTAATGTATAAAATGAAAGCACAACCAAAATCTGTGTTTTTGCAGGAATGCAAGCCCCTCTGTGCACCCCACACCACCTGAAAATTAAAAATACCAACTCCCTGATCGCACTACAGTGGGGAAAAGGGTAAATTCCCTTATTTATTTATTTATTTATTTATTTAACATTTGTTTACCAGGAAAGTCTGACTGGAACAGAGCCCATTTTCAGCAGAGGCCCGGGGAAAAATCTATCCCCAGAGTACCACAATCTCATGCTTTGACTGTTCTGAATGTCAGTCATACAGTCTTGACCATATGTAGTTCAACTTTCTGAAAGTTGATTCTGGGAGCAAAAAAAGAAAAAAACGTAAAAACTAAATGTTTCAATGAATTATGGATGAGATGAGTTGAGACTCGATAAGACATCAGGAAGTCTACAGTCAAAAGATGAACCAGGGCTATTTCCAAATGTGACTTTAGCAGATGATACAATTAGAGTCTTGAGGTAGTTAATATCTGACAAAAGTGATAGATAGTCTATTGCCCCTTCAGTGAATCCTCCCCACAATCCACCTAAAACATTTCAACCAAAACCCTGGCACTAAAAAACTCCTAGGATGGAGGAAAACTGAGGTAAAATGTAATACTCATGAAACTCATCAGATGTAAGGCACAGTCATTGTTTGGAATTTGCTCATACTGTGGCTAATCTTTTATGTTTTCTGACAGAAATATTTTCAATCATGTCAATCTGAGATTTCACTTGCAAGGTAGTTGGAGAATAAGGAAGGATATCATTTTTTTTTCTTTCAGCCATCCTACCCTCTTTCTTTTTTGTCAGTTTGAGGTTACAGACCACTGGGGTTGCTTATCTAATGGAGTATTATTATAATTGAGAAAGCACTGATACATTGTTATTAGGCTACGAACGGAGGGGGCTTTCTAAACCTAGCCATGTTTTCCCAAAAGAATAAAGATGTTCTGAATCCAAATATGACATTAAGGACCAGGCATGTGTAAGCTACCTCTGTCCATAATTGACATGGGTGCCAGGCTCAGTGTAAACATCCTATTCCCCATCCACTGGTCTAGGTTGCACTTAAATTGGGTAATAGATGAACTCAGCTTCACATGGATTGGAAGCCTGTTCCATGGGAAGGGCAGTCTCTGGGACACACGTCTGTCTCTCCAGCATGTCCTGTTTAAGTTGCAGACAAAATTCAGGTCCCTAGACCTTGTACTTCTGGTACTCTTTGACTTACAAATATGTAGGAGATTCATAAGGGTGGGGTTTGCAGATACCTTGTAAGCCAGGCATAGATCACCCTTCAGCAAACTATAGGAGATTGAATAGAGGGAAAGGGCTTTATGGTGCTCTGCATAAGACAGATTTGTTCTGCCTTGTATTCTTTTTGTAAGGAACCTCTGGGATCACTCTAGTTGCTGCATATGCCTGGTCAGGTATGTACCAAAGGAAGTATTTTGCTCATCTTAGACTGGTCTGATAAGGGCTGAGTACAATGGGATAATGACCTCTTTGGACCTAGATGCCATGCCCTTATTTATAATTTTCACAACATAGAAGGATTTCCTGTCCACTGTGGCCACTTAGTGGTCAAAGTTAAGGGTACTTTCTATGTGTGTACCCAGATCTCTGACCATTGCGTTGACTCTTAGGGACATATTTTCAACATGGTAATTAGCCAGAATGATTAACTTCCCAAGGGGTACAATTATGCATTTCTTATCATTGAGTTTAAGACCATAGCTTTGACACTGTTTGTTAGTCAGAGACGGGTCTTTTTGGAGAATGCTAGTGTCTGCAGGGGAGTCAGTGATAACTCCCAGCTTGCAATCATCTGCAAACTTAGTCAGCCATAAAACATAAGCATTTGCTTCCATTTCCGAGAAAGAGTTGCCAAAAAGGAGCAGGCCCAGTACTGAACCCTGGGAGACTCTGCTAGTGATTGGCCTCTTGGTGGAGGTGGCCTCACCTATTTTGTCCTCCTGAGTCCTAACAGTGAGCCAGTGGGTGATATAAAGGATTTATACTGAAATTAGTGAGCTAGTCTATAATGCCTGAGTGGGGTATTGTATCAAAAGCCTTGACCAGGTCGAGGTAAGCTGTATGCACAGTCTTACCTTCATCCACTGCTTTTGTGACCCTCACAGAAAAGTCCACCAGATTTAATAGGTATGACCTTCCTTTAACAAAGCTGAACTGTGATGGATCCAGCATTTGCAGATTACCAATGTCTTCATTTATCATGTCTATGATGATTTTTTCCATGGCCTTACATGTGAGGTTGGTAAGACTTATGGGCCTGTAGTTACCACGATCAATGGTTGGACCTCTTTTGTGCAGAGGAATGACTGTAGCCATTTTCTATTCCTTTGGCACAAAACCTGACTGAAGGCTCCAGTTGAAAAGTGATTCAAGTAGACTAGGGAACACATGTTTCATGCTATTTATTAAACATCTCAGGATGTTATCGATGCCCATTGATGCAGTGTGTTTGGCCTTGGAAAGTGCATTGATGACCTGTTCCCTACTACTGGTTGGAGGAGGGATTGTGGTATGCCATTGTTGGTCCTTAATATTTATAGTTTATTGGTTTGTAGGTTCAAAATAGGTATTACTGGTATGGTATAATGGTTAATGTGTTTACATCACACATATGAAGTACAGGGGTTGATTCTCACCAAGGAAAATCAGTTAAACTTAAAATGGCCGACAAGGGCATCTAGCTTACAAATTACTTATGAACCTATTAGGAAACTGGAATACTATTACAAGTCTAGCCAATAACCTCCATTCAAAAGTTCTCTCCAGTTTCAAGGAGGACAATACAAGATAGAGTTAATAGCATTTGAGCCTGCTCGTCCAATTATCTAGGTTTACTTTGAAGGTTGCAGGTATGCTAATCTGCTTGATGTGTAGAAGAAGTTTGTTCCAGTGGTATGAATGAACTGGGATACAAATCTATCTCATCAATGTGTCTTCTTTATCTACAAATAATTTTAGTTTGTATCATCTTGAATGAGGAACAGACATTGTAATCATAGCATGCTATTATAGCTGCTATAACAAACGTAAAACAGAAATGATGGTTTGTGAAGTCATCATTTTTGATTTTCCCTTGACTCACATGAAATTTTAAAGAAAACAAAAGGAAAAAATAAAGTGTGATCAATGGGACAGCAGTGAACAGCTGTTCAAACTCAGGGTGGTCACAGAAAATTCAGTTAAAATATTCTTAACAAGTATGCATGGCATTTACACTTTCTATGAGATGGAGCATAAAGGGAACACACAGTTGTTTGGTAAATGGCAAGCTGTGGCAGAATTTTATCCATGTTCCAGTGATTTGAAAATACTGAAATAAAAGGATTGTTTTTTGGGAAATGCATGAGTATTCCAGCAATACTGAAGTACTAGGGAGAAAGGTGATGGATGCATATGTTAAAAAGGTACGTCAGGGTGTGGAGGGTTTTTCCCACACTTTATATGCATTTTCCTGTATCAGCATTTGACAAATAAAACTTGCTAAATCAGAATTTGATAAAACAGATTTTCATAAACCATAGTAGAACCTACATTTTATAATTTGGAACAGAGAATTCATAACTATTACCCACTCATTGCTACATACTCTGTAAATCAACTATCTGACATTAACAATTTAGTAGTTATTTTTCAGGAAAACAGCTTCAGATTGTTTCTAGCCTAATGCTTGTCTTAACTAATAGCAATTTCAAACTGTAAGGTTTTCAATCTAATGTTATCCATTTTCTTCAAGTATTGCCAGTTAAAGTTGCCTGTTTAAATCAATGTATTTTTGTATTACTCACCCATATTTTATTTGTGCAGTTGTAACAGAAAATGAAGAATAGACTGTAGTTATTGCCTTATATCATTACCTTACTTTTTATACAGATGACAGAATCAGTATAATATTCTATAAAATAAAAAAGAACACTTTATTTCAGAGATAAATTGAACATTTACCAGAATGGCCACACTGCAGTCCTACTAAATTATAATTTATATTCCTAAGGTCATTTAGGTAAGTGTCACTAGAATTCTTCTGTTGTTAAAAAAACATAATATTTTGGTTTATGTCATTCTAATAGGACATGTACAGAGATATTATCAATTTTTTTACTTCAAAAGACAACACAATACAATACAGCTTATCCATAGCAGAACAGACTACAGAAAACTGAGAAATGAAACCATGCAAAAACATACACAAAACAGAGAAAAGCAGCATATTCAACTCATCCTATATAAACTTACAACATTACAAACTAGGATGTTCTTTGCTCTATGTGTGTGTGTGTGTGTGTGTGTGTGTGTGTGTGTGTGTGTGTGTGTGTGTGTGTGTGTGTGCGTGTGTGTGTGTGTGTGTGTGTGTGTGTGTGTGTGTGTGTGTGTGAGTTTGTGTGTGTGTGTTTGCATGCGTATGTGTGTGTGTGCATGTGTGTGCATATGTGTGTTCCCACTGCCTCCAGAGGACTTCCTTTCCATAAACATAAACGTTTGTAATGTGCAGACTTGATTTTGCTATGCACTGCATCCTGTCTGCTATGCCTTATAATACAGTCACTAAGTAAACTAAGTCACATTACTTAATTTTCCAGTAGTATTCTGAAATTAGGCACACTGTATGTGCCTTCCAAAAACTGAAATGCACAGTTATTGAAATATATGCCAATTACATTGTTATATTTAAAGCTGATACAGTGGCATCATGGTTTACAAATAGAACCTTAACTAATCTTATTTTTGGTATTCATAAAATCAGCTATTCTTTTCTGAACATCTGTTGCATCTTATTTTTATTGGTGCTTTACTGATACTAGACTAACATGATTGATTGCCAGACTACAGATTATTGGCCTTCAAGAAGCTTTACTGATATAACTCTATGCTGGTATTTTCTATATACTTATTAAGGCTATTTCTGAAGGAAGTTAATGACTTATTTTCATTATAAGAAGAAACTTTTTCCATAATCTTAGAAGGTACTGCATAGTACATCTATTTGCTATTAATGATATTTAGTTTTGGTTTTAGGGTCCCTGAGCTAATGTTAGCCTTCCCAAGCGATCATACCTCTCAGTTCTACAGATTTTCTCAGAATGTCCATGTCTTGACTCATTTTTGGTCTGTCCCTCATAAAATTTGCCATTTTCTGGTAAATCATTGAGGATTAATGTCACTAAATAATAACAGACATTTGAGTTCCAGACTTCATATCCTTCAGAAAATGCATGCTAATGAAAACCTTCTAGTATATGTGATGATGTGAGGTATTACCAGCTATGCCAGGTGAAGTAGGGCAATGAATGTGTAACATATACCAGCACAGTAAAAAATATATATGTCATTTTTATATCAAATTGATTTATGCAGCAGCTTGTGTTGAAAAAGTATTTGTAAAGCTGCTTGTGTTACAAATATACCAACAGTAGTTCCTGCTGGACAGAAGATAAATATACTTGCATGTCAGACTGTATTGCAACTGTTTAAATTAATATATTGTAACAGAGGATACTGGAAGAGAAGAGGTTAATCTCCTCCAGCTAACTTTGAAAAATAGTCTGAAATGAAATTGCCTGATAGGCCATAAAGATGGTATCTTACAGTTCTGACTGCAGCCAGAGATAAAAATGTCTGTGAAAACAAGGGCTAGGAATCCTATTATTTTGCCCTTAGGGGAGAACTAATTGCTACCCTGGAAGTGTGGAAGTTTTTGAAATGTTTTATAGCTTCCATATGTTATAACACCTTAGCAAAGCTCTATGTGTGTGCATGATGACATATATGTGCTAGATTCTGGTTCAGTTTCTAGTAAAGGGGGTAGTGTGGGAACCAGACTCAGATGACCAGGTATATGTGATGCCATTCTGTAATCCAGCACTGAAATTATGTTTTAGTATTAGAGAAGACAGAAGTCTCAGGGTAGTCTGTTTTTGAAACCTGACAAAGAAGGATCACTCATCCACTTCATCTTGCCTTGCTTTATTAAGTATCTAGAGAATTATTTTGATCAATCAGGAAAATATAGGAGGATTAGTTAAGAATTGTTTGTCTGTATCTGTGTGAATCTATCCATCAGTGTTATTTTTAATATTGTCTATGATTGAAACTCTGGTGTTTATTGTAAATAGATATTTAGCATTTTTTTTATTTATTATTAAATATATTTATAGTTTTTCACTGTTGCTGGTCTTTTAGAGAATATTTTAACCTTAGAGTGCTTATATTTATTTGGTGACACTGTGGCCACTCCTTACTGCATTGGTCAAACACTACCATTTTTATTAGTATTAATTCTACTCAGTATAATTGGGTACCCTTGTAAGACCCATAGAGTAGCTGGCGTTGGAGTGTTCTTGTGGTAGTATGTACCTTATAATCTGGGCAGAGGGGATATAGCTGGTATATCTGTCCCGGCCTTTCCCAGGTGTGTGTATGTATGTGTGTGTATATGTGTGTGAGTGTGTGTGTGTGTGTGTGTGTGTGTGTGTGTGTGTGTGTGTGTGTGTGTGTGTGTGCAAATCAAACCTCAAAGATTGCATGTATCAGCTATGTGGAGCAGGGACACAGAGCACTGGTTTCACAGAGAGGCTGGTGGAGGACTTGTCTTGGAACACTCAGCTTAGGACCCTGTGTGCTCTTAAGGGAAATTGTGCTTTGTGTAGAGAGCTGCGTCTGAAAATACTGTGTGTATCTATTTTTGCTCCAAGTGACTCCTTGATCACTGGCCCAGAGAATGGATGTCACATATTGGTAAGCACTGGCTATTAAATGAACTTCTGTAGCCTGTAGGCAGTTGTCACTGAAGCTGTGTGCATGTACTCTTAACAGTCACAAGGTAAACATACAGAGTTTCACTTTCACAACAGTTTTATTTATTTATTTATTTTTGTTAGTTTAGTTTAGTCAGGGAAAGCAGGCAAAGAGATGTCAGCAGAGGATTTTACCAAGCTGACAAATAACCACTTGGCCAAAGTGTGCAAAGCCAAAGGAAAGGTGTATGCAACCTGACTAAAGAGGAAATTATTTCAGTCTTAGTTGCAGCTGTATCCCAGACCATCAACCAAGAGGATAACAAGCCTGGTGATGGGGATTTACAGCCCTCAGAAACAGGACAGGTCACTTTTTTCCCTTAGAGGACATAAAAAAATCCATCTGGAGTTAAAGAGTCTTGAACTGGAGGCCAAACATTTGGAATTAGATTGAACAGAAAGACTGCAGCATTTGGAGTCTGAAGAAAATGGCAGACTGTGGCATTTGGAGGCTGATGAAAATGAGAAGCAGCATCAACATAAGAGGGAGATGCTGACTCTTCATCAGGATCATGGAGGTAAGAGGGAGATGTTGACTCTTCATCAGGATCCTGTAGGTAAGAGGGAGATGTTGACTCTTCATCAGGATCATGAAGGTAAGAGGGAGATGCTGACTCTTCATCAGGATCATGGAGGTAAGAGGGAGATGCTGACTTCATCGGGATCATGGAGGTTAGAGGCAGATGCTGCCTCTTCATCAGGATCATGGAGGTAAGAGGGAGATGCTGGCTCTTCATCGGGATCATGGAAGTAAGAGGGAGATGCTGACTCTTCATCAGGGTCATGGAGGTAAGAGGGAGATGCTGACTCTTCATCAGGATCATGGAGGTAAGAGGGAAGGGAATCACCAAACCCCAAAAACAATAAAGGTCAGTAAATCTCTTCCACAGTTTACAGTGGGTGATCATTTTAATAGCTTTATTCATATATCTGAAAGAGTATGTAAACAGCTTAAGCTAAAGGGCTCTGGGTATGGTTCCTGACCCCCTTACTCCATGGTAAAGCTGTAACTTCTGCTTCTCTGATAGTGATTGTTTAAAGTATGATAAAGTTAACCAATATTTATTGGAATGTTTTAAGTTAACACCTGAAGCTTACAGAAAAAAGGTTTTGTGAGCATAGATACACAGCAGATGAAAGTGTATGTGACTATATTGCTGAGCTAAGCACTTAGTTTTATAGGTGGGTGAGTGTGTGTCAGTTAACCACCTTTGAAAGGCTAGCAGACATTTTGATAAGGGAACAAGCCCTTAGCACTTTACCTGAGGACACGAGAATCTGATTGGCATACTGGGAGTGTAACACTGCAGATGAGCTGGGGGAAAAAGGAGATGTCTACTTAGCAAGCAGGGCATCACTCCACAAAAAGTGGTTATCCAGTGCTGCACATAGATATAAGGGAACCCATGGTGAGCATCATAAACCACCCAGACAGTGTCCACCAGTAACAGGGGAAGACACTAGTTCAGGTACATGGCCAGGATCAAGGGTTAGATGTTTTAAATGTACCCAGTGGGATATGTAGCATAGAGATATCTATGGAAGGAAGGTGGGGAACAAAAAGTGGGGGAGCAAGTGGGAATAACAGTATGCCAGTAGTAAGTTGTCTGGAAGCAACATGGTCACCAAACTATCACTGGAGTTTATATCATATCTCACTGGATGTAAAACTGGCCACTGCTAAGAGACACAGCCTCTGAGATAACGAATGTGAAGCCTGCAGTGGTTAAAGAGGAGCAATACTTGCTTGGGCAGTCCACTTCAGTCAGAGCTTTAGGAGGGACCCCATTCAAATGCCCTTGGCCAGGGTTCACCTTGACTGGCAGGTTGGAAAAGAAAGCAAGCAGGTAGGTGTGTTTCAGGATATCCCTGCAGATGCTTTGATAGAGAATGATTTTGATAATGCAGTACCCTGTATACATGCAGTTAAATGCAGTTAGGCTTGGAGACAGGCATGTGAGGTTGGCAGCCTTGGGGAAACCCAGACAGGCCCCACACCTGAAGCCAGGGCTGGTGAGGTGGCTATTTCAGGGAGAGAGCTCCCCTGTAGCACTGAGCCTGAAGGTGAGCCACAGCTGCTGATAGGTACTGATGTTTCCTTGGACAGAGTGACTGCAAGGGCAGAGGTGAGTGGTACTACCCAGGCTGACAGTGAGGCACCTCTGTCAGAGGATACCAGACTTCCTGTGGAAGGGGAACTGGGAAGGGTCACAAAGATAGAGTTGAGACAGACTCAGCTCTCGGACCCTAAATTACGAGGTTTGAGGGAGGTAGCTATGGAGGCACCTGATTCTCAAGGAAAGGGTGAATCTGTATACTGGAACAAAGGGTTACAGTACAGAGAGTGGAACCCTGAGGGAGGACTAGAGGGTGAGGTAGTACAGCAGTTGGTAGTACCCACAGCCTGCCATCTGGCACTTCTAGCTATAGCCCATGACGTTAATTTTGCAGGTTATACGTGCATAAAGTGTACCAAGAAATGTATTATGCAGAACTTTTATTGTCTGGGATTATGAGTGATGTAACAGGGTACTGCAAGACTTGTGAGCAGTGCCAAAAAGTAGGCAAGACAGACGACAAGTTCAAAGCTCCTTTGATGCCTTTAGCTGTGATTGAGGAGCCATTTCAGAGGGTAGCTATGGATATTGTGGGGCCTCTGAATACCAGAAAGTTCCACAGGGAAGAAGTATATCCTGGGGGTAGTAGATTATGCTACTAGATACCCTGAGGTGGTGGCTCTGTCCTCTATCAAGGCAGAGAAGGTGGGAAATGCTTTGTTAGAGATTTTCAGCAGGGTAGGTTTCTTGAGAGAAATACTGACTGACAGAGGTGCCAATTTCATGTCAGACCTGTTGGCTTGTCTGTGGGAGTGCTGGGGGGTGAAGCACATAAAGACAACCCGGGTTTATATTAGAACAGCGAAGGCTTAGTTTTTCGAATACCTAAATGTCGACAGCTAAACAGCAAAAGCTTAAAACCGTGAACGGCCACTTCCCCAAATTTTTTCATAGGGAAAAAAATTGCTTGGCTGTTATTGGGAATTTGCCCTTTTCCCCAATGTAGAGCAATCTCAGAATTGGTATATTTAGTTAGGAGGGCAGGAATTAGGGTTTGAAAGTTTGTTTTAGTGTCTCATGGCCAAGCAAATTTCTTCTCTATGAAAAAATCCACAAAAGTGGCCGTTTGCAGTTTTAAGCTTTCGCTGTTTAGCTGTTGATATTTAGATGTTCGACAAGCTAATCATTTGAGTATATAATATAGACCTAACCGCCTCCTACCACCCCGAAACTAATGATCTTATGGAGAGATTAAACTTTACATTAAAGGCCATGCTATGGGCACTTGAAGAACAGTTTGAGAGAGAGTGGGACAAATATTTGCCCCACATGTTTGCATACAGAGATGTACCCCAGGCAAGAATCCACAGGTTTTTCACCCTTTGAGATGTTGTATGGGTATAGGGTGAATCCATGATGAGTGGGACTGTGAGTGTGAATCCTACAAGGAGTCTATTGTGGTATATGACCTAAACCTCAGGACAAGGCTTAGGGAGCTCAGAGGCTTGGCCCAGTAGAACCTGGCAGGAGACCAACAGCAGGAAAAAGGTCTGGTATGACGGAAATCCTCAAGCCCGAGAGCATATCTCTCAACCTCTTAGCACAAAAAATCTGGACAAAGCCTCACAGAATGGGGGGACAAAGGCCCAAAATAGGGACAGATTTTAAATATTGCTCTTATACACTTAGAAAGTTGCTAGAATAACAGAATTTGTGTTAGCATGCATTTTTTTTCTGGAGGATATGAAGTCTGAAACACCAATGAACAGACCAAAAATATGAGGCAAAAATCTGGAAATACTGCAAAAATCTGTACAGTTGAGAGGTATGCCCGAGAATATGCTGTGGGACAGCAGGTTATGGTGCTCATTCCTGTCAGACACAATAAGCTGCAGGCAGTTTCGGAAGGACCCTTCAAAGTGATAAGGAAGGTCAGTGATGTTAACTACATGGTAAACTTGCTAAGCAGGAGGCAGGGGCACAAACTGTACCATGTTAATATGATGAAGCCTTACCAGGATAGGGAGGTCCTTATGTTAAGTATTTGCAGTGGGTGGCAGGAGGACTCTGAGGGGATCTATGGCTACATTGAGCCAGCCAGCAAAATGCCAAGTTACTAAGGTGGAACCTAGGGTTGCAGGCATATGACATGACAGTGCGGCACCATAGTGCAGTCAGCAATGCCAATGCAGATGGGTTCTCAAGACACGTCATGGGTTAATGTATTCTCAGACAGGCTCATTCCTCTTAAGCAATGTTTCTCCAGGGCCACTTGATGAACTAGCTTGACTCTTCAAAGGGAGGTAGAGGTGTAACAATGTGAGGTATTGCCAGCTATGTCAGGAGAAGTAGGGCAGTGGATGTGTAACATATGCCAGCACAGCTAGCTGGAATTTTGTAAAGAATTATATGTCATTTGTATATCAAACTGATTTGTACTTGTGTTGAAAATGTATTTGTAAAGCTGCTTGCATTAAAAATGTACCACTCCAGATAGTTGGAAACAGCAAAACTCCAGATAAAATCATACAGATTTATTACAGACAGTTATGCGCTTTTGTCCCCAAGTGGGACTTCTACAGAACTGCTATTATTAAAATACAAGCCTTTTAAATACATCTCAAACTAATCATGTGACATCCAATGACCCAATGTAATAAAACATTAAAACTCTTAAAGATGGATGTGTAAAACCTAGTGCTTAAACAAAAACACAAATACATAACACAGTATGAAAACAAACACATATGCCCCTGAATGATAAATGGGCTCATATTAGAACAACAGCCCCTTAATTTATTAGATATGTGAATGTACGTTTACAAAACACCAACTTTAAAATATAAAGAGTAATCTAAAAAAACTACTAAACACACAAACATTTAATAAAGAACTAATACAGCAAGTTTCATTCAACCAAGGGGGCACTGTTGCATTTAATTTCAACTGCCAAATAAGTTCCCTAACCAACAAGTGTTCTTCAGTAATACAGACCCTTGGGTCTCTTTTTATCTGCTCCATAATTGTAAATTTAAACCTGTGACTAGGGTAGATATGTGTGCTAGCCTGTGTAACTAATTTATCACTGTCTCTGCATTTTCTGTGTATTTCTGCAAAAA
This sequence comes from Protopterus annectens, assembly GCF_019279795.1. Taxonomy (NCBI): domain Eukaryota; kingdom Metazoa; phylum Chordata; order Ceratodontiformes; family Protopteridae; genus Protopterus; species Protopterus annectens. Next base: position 703,856,394 of record NC_056751.1, on the reverse strand, counting down.
AAAACAAAAAAACAAATTAATCCTTGTTTTCCCGCCTTTTTCGACTAGTTTAGACCAGTATACAGGCATTGCTGTATTCTGGGCTGTGGTGTAGTTCCTGTGTTGTCCATTACCTTACTTGGATAAAAGGAAGTTTCTTTGCTCACCAGTGGGAGTGGGGAGCTTTGAGCAGCCTACCTATCCTTGGGGGAAGTGACCTCAGCACAAGAAGCTGTTAGTAATTGGTTGTTTGGGACCATTCCTAGCTCTTTTGTAGTTCACTGCTTAAAATCCGCCTCTGGGCGTTTTTTTCTGGCTATACTGCTCAGACAAGCTCCACGTGGGTTTACAGAGTGGTCCTAGCAGCAAGGAACTCGAAAAAGCGACTACTTTCTGGATTTAAGTATCTTTGCTTTTTTTCACTGAAAATAGCTTCTGCTGCTTACTTTAAACTAGCCTGAACTGTTGATTACTGCATTTATTTTAAAAATTGCACTTAAAGTTACATTTAGTCGAATTTAGTCGAAAGTTTGCTTGTTTGTTTGTTTAATTGATCTGTGGAGGCTGCCCACTAAAGTGTGCTAGCCTGTGTAACTAATTTATCACTGTCTCTGCATTTTCTGTGTATTTCTGCAAAAAAAAAAAAAAAAAAAAATAATCCTTGTTTTCCCGCCTTTTTCGACTAGTTTAGACCAGTATACAGGCATTGCTGTATTCTGGGCTGTGGTGTAGTTCCTGTGTTGTCCATTACCTTACTTGGATAAAAGGAAGTTTCTTTGCTCACCAGTGGGAGTGGGGAGCCTTGAGCAGCCTACCTATCCTTGGGGGAAGTGACCTCAGCACAAGAAGCTGTTAGTAATTGGTTGTTTGGGACCATTCCTAGCTCTTTTGTAGTTCACTGCTTAAAATCCGCCTTTGCACGGCTTTGTGCGGTCGTGCGCATAGCGCAGCGCCAGTTAAACAAGGTTAAACTTTTTCTGGTTCCGCCAAGTCTGCTCTTCAATTTTTCCCTTAGAGCTGTTCTACTTGCAATCTAAACAGCCTATACTCTATCTGAAAAGCTCAGCACTTGCTCCTAAAGCATTTTGTATACAGGTAAAGCACTCTTAAACAAACGAAAAGTACTTCATTCACCTAAATTCTGTTGAGTACCTATTTCCCTATAGGTCCTTTCTGACTCAGTTACACAGCAATCTTTTTCACTATTTCTAGCATGTCGAAGGGTCAGTTGCTAGTGTCCTCTCCTGTTCAGCTGGTGAATCTGGGAATCTTGAGGCAATGTTACAATTGCCTCATGTACACAGACAACCCTCTCCTCCTCCCAACAAATACAAATATATGCGAGAGATGCAACTATATAGCCAAACTGGAGGCTGAGCTCTCTCAATTCAGTACTGGCAAGACCAGTCAGGAGGAGAAGGTAACCACACACACCACAAACCCAGTCTCACATAGAACTATCACAACTGCAAACCAAACACATAAACACACAAAAACATACCGAGGCGCTGATTAAAATCTACCAAAACAACAGAGGCCTCCAAAGCAGACACCCAAGCAACCACCACCTCAAGACATAGCAAATGCAACACATAGTTCACAAAGTCAGTGTGCTAAACAGTCACAGCCCTTAAGGCCAAACAACATGCCAGACACACTTGTAATAGGTGACTCCATAGTCAGGCACACTGGCGTCCCGCTCACCAGACTGAACAAGGAGAGGGTCACAGTAAGCTGCCTGTCGGGAGCTAGAATCCGCCACATAACACAAGCACTCAGGTCACTCCACAGCAAGTACAAATATGACTCAGTCATTGTACATGCAGGTGTAAACGACCTGAGACGTACCTCCCTGGACTACATGAAAAGAGACATAGAGGAGCTCTCTGATTATGTAGCCCAGGCCAGTATGACCCTGACCCTGAGCAGCATCTTACCCTCACCAAGAATGATGCCACAGTACAAAGACAAAATGATCAGTTTTAACAATTGGCTTAATTACTGGTGTCATTCTAAGGGTATCCAGTGTCTGTCTGCTTGGGATGACATGCTTGACAAGCCACGCTGCTTCGTAAGGGATGGTTTGCACCTGTCACCCCTGGGCTTCCGGATATTGGCCAAGGCTCTTGCCACCCCCATAGTGCCTTTTTTAGGCAAGGCTCAAATGACAAACCTACCTCCCTAGAAAACACAAGTGGAAAAAAACTAAGGGTAATGCTGCTCAATGCCAGAAGTCTAAACCTCAAGATGCACGCCCTTGAAGCCCTTCTCAGTATGGAGAACATCGATGTCTGTGCAGTGACTGAAACCTGGTTCAAGGCTCCTGAGAGCACCCCAGCACTATCAGGTTTTACCTCATATCATGCTTTCCGGCCCCAAAACTTGGATAGAACCACAAAAGGAGGGGGAGTATCCATTTTCATCAAAGATACCCACACCACCAGGTTAGTGGCAACGCACGAAGCATCGGAGACTATCCAGGTGCAACTAACCATAGGCAAAACTGCCTTACAGTTTGTAGCATGCTACAGACCACCCTCTCAAACTCGGGAACCCCACACAGCCTTCCTGAAGACACTGGAGAGTATGAATGTCTCTCCAAATACCATAATTTTGGGAGACTTCAACTACCCAAACATAGACTGGGAACATTACTCAAGCCCCAACACTCTAGCCCAAAGGTTCTTAGAATTCATAAACTCAAATGCAATGGAACAACTAGTCACCATTCCCACAAGAGGAGACAATATACTAGACCTGATCATCACAAACATGGGGACAAAATGCTCCACACCGGAAGTACATCCCTCTTTGGTAAGATCAGACCATAAATTAATCTCACTGGAAATCCACATCCCACCCGACCCCTGCACAAAAGACCACAGTGAAGAACTTCTCAAAAGCAAACTTCACACTTCTTAAGACTGAAGTGGTATCTTTCAAGGCCCCTGGGCCAGTGGAAACCACAACCCACACTGCTGAATCCCTTGCAAATGCCTTCTATAGGCACCTTCAAGAATGCATGGATCATGCAATCCCAAATAAAACCAAGACCCATTCCTCCAAAGGCAGGCGACTGGTCTGGTGGACCCCAGCCATAAACAAACTTTACAACAGAAGGAGGAAGCTACTACATGACAGAGCAAAATCCCTAAAAGGAAAGGCATCTCTGATCAGTACTAGCAAAAAACTACGATCACTCATAAAATGATCCAAGGCCAACTTTGAGAGAAAAATCGCAAATGACACAAAAGACAATCACAAGGCCTTCTTTAGCTATGTTAGAAACCTGGGTGGAAACTCCCAGATATGCTCAGAGTTAGTCCAAAATGACACAAAATACACTGAACCCACTGACATTGCCAACATTCTGGCAGACAGGTTCAGTGCAAATTTCTCCTCCCCCTCCCCCCCAAAAAGGAGAAATAACTATCCCAGCAGAGTGTAGCCTCCCTAACATCTCAGATGCCCAGGTGAGAGCCGCCCTCTCTAAAGCTAAAAACACAGCATCAATGGGACCGGATGGTGTCCCGGGCTGTGTGCTACATGAACTCCAAGAGGAACTAAACCCACACATAAGGCTGCTGTTTAATCTTAGCCTTACCAGAGGATACGTACCCAAAGAGTGGCGTACGGCAACAGTGGTCCCACTTCACAGAGGCGGTGCTTCTACGGACCCTGGAAATTACCGCCCCATAAGCCTGACGAGCCTGGTCTGCAAAGCTATGGAGAGGATCATTATGGAACTCATAAACAAAGACATTGGGGACCTACAGACATTGGATCCTACCCAATTTGGCTTTGTCAAGGGCAGATCCTGCCTTCTGAACTTGGTTGACTTTTTTGAAACAGTCACTAAGGCCATTGATGAGGGTAAGGCAGTTCACACAGCCTACCTTGACCTTGCAAAAGCCTTTGACACAATACCCCACTCTGGCATCATAGACAAACTCACCAGCTTAAATGTAAATCCATATGTCACAAGATGGGTTGCAAACTGGCTCAAGGACAGAACCCACAGGGTCAGAGTTGCTGGAGCTATGTCAGACTCTAAGCCAGTCTGGCGGTGTCCCACAGGGCTCAGTCCTGGGACCCCTCTTGTTCGGCATTTATTTTTCCGAGGTACAGGCAAACATAGGAGGATTGTGGCTGACAAAGTTCGCAGATGACTGCAAACTGGGCGCCATAATTGATACTCCAGCGGACACAAACATCCTTCAGAGAGGCCTCATAGAAACGGATAATTGGTGCCAGAGCCATGGCTTTAAGCTAAACGCCAAAAAATGTATAGTCATACCCTTTGGGAAAAACAAGGTACCGACAAATTACCACATAGGCGGTAATCCATTAAGTACGGAAGAGGTAATCAGGGACCTAGGGACCCAGGTTGACAGTAACCTCTCATTTGACACTCACATTGCCAAAGTGGTTAGGAAGACCTTCTATATTGCCCACCTTATCATGAAGGGTTTCACATCTAGATCAGGAGAGGTCATTGTGCCCCTGTACTCTTCTCTTATCAGGCCAATGATTGAGTACAATGCCCCATTTGGGATGTATCTCACCCGACACCTGCAGCAGTTGGAAAGACCCCAAAAGTTTCTCACCAAGAGGATAAAGGGTCTTAAACATATGTCATATGCTGCCCGACTGAAAAAACTCCAGCTCTATTCAGTCGCATACCATCTACTCAGAGGTGATCTGTGCCTGACGTACAAGGCCATGTCCAATCCTGAATTAATGGACATGCTCCACCTCAGAAAATCCAAATCCATCAGAGCCACGAGAACAAGTGACTTAAACCTCAACACAGAAATAAATAGAACGTGCTGGAGGGACAGATTCATAACCCAGAGGCTCCCTACACTCTGGAACAGAATCCCAGTCCATGTTAGGCAGAGCCCCTCACTGACTCTATTCAAGAGAAATCTCGACGAGTGGATGGGAGATCGTAGGTTTACCCCGGGGGTCATCTCTTTGTCACTACTAGACAGAGGCATAGTAAACTAAACCCTAAAAGGGCGTAGTATTCTCATCCTAAGGGGTGGTGTAAGCCACATACACTCTGGCTAGGCTTATAAATGCCCTAGGGCAGATAGCCTAGTACGAACCTATGAACCTATGAACCTATGTATATGTCTGTACAAGGCATTAGTAGTTTTTGCCTTGTTAACTTCAATGTCATGTTCATAAATTCTCTCATTTAGTTTTCTGAAGATTTTCCCTATATAGAAAGCAGGACAAGAATTACAACAGGAAATATAGTCTACCCAACTAGATTTGCAGTTGAAATGCCCTCTAACTTTAAATTCCTGCCCTTTTATGTAAAAGGCATCTCCCACTAATATAAATTTACACTGCCTACAATGCCCACATTTAAGCATACTACTATTACGATGCTTGCTCACTTTACTGGATTTTCTTTCCAGTAGATTCTTGAAATATTTATTTTCCTATACACCATTTTCGGCCTGTCACCCAACAACCTCGTCAAGTATTCATCAGAGTATATAATGAGCCAGTTTTCCAAACCACTGTTCTATTGGTGTCAATGGTAAAAGTTAGAATAAAGGGTTTACCAGAGTCAACCCCTTTATCCACTCTCACCATGGAGTGCTTACCACTAAGTGGTCCACCACAAATTCTAAAAGGTTTTGGTAGCAAGGGCATATAAACCCCCCTCTGCCGTTTCCATACTATTTTGTTCTTAATGTCCAATAAAAATTCAGTTGGACAGGCCTGCTTAATAAACATCTCCAACAATTTGTCACACTCCACTAAAAATACAGAATCATCTGAAACTATTCTAGCAAATCTTTCTAGCTGGCCTTTAACCCTGGCTTTTTCTGAAATTTTGGGTGCCAGCTATTGTAGTGGAGGTAGCTGGAGAAAGTGGGCTTCCTATGGATGTTAGAAATAAAACATCCATTCACATAATCTTTGGACAACATCACATCCAAAAATGCAATGCTGTTAACATCATAAGAAAAAGAATATTTTAAAAAAGTGGTGGAAACATTAATATATTCCAAAAGTTCACTCAATTTCTCCTCAGTATCAGTCCAAACAATAAATATATAATGTAAAAAATGAGTATAATAGCTCCAACAATTTTTGTAAGGGATGTTAAAAATGTAATTCTGTTCCCAATTAACCATCATTAAATTAGCAAAACTGGGGGCACAGGCTGCCCCCATAGTCACTCCACTAAGCTGTTTGAATAACTGACCCTTAAAAAATAAAATATTGTTAGATTGCACCAAGTGCATTAAAGTCACAGCTAGATTGACTCTATCAAAATCTAATACTTCAATATCAAACAAAATTTCTTTCAACCACATGAGGCCCTCACGGTGGGGAATAACAGAATACAAGTTGTGTACATCTATAGCAACAAGGTAATAGTCTAAACTAAACTCAGTATTAGCAATTTTGCTCAAAAAGTCCCAAGAATCCCAACATATTTGTGGAAACTTGGAAAGAGAGTCTTTTAGTAGATTGTCCAAGAATTTAGCTATATAGTGTGTCTTACTTCTATAAAAAATCCACAATTGGTCTTAAAGGTGGCTCAATTAGACACTTATGAATTTTGGGTATATCAAAAATACCAGCCATCACTGGCCATTTATTCTCCATAAACTCATATTCATCAATATTAATTTGCCCCTGCATTAACATATCATACAAGCATATACCAATTTTAGCATAAGTAATATTAAGTTCATTCTTGGAAACTTCAGTGCAGGTGTCACTAAATAAAAGACTGTTCATCCTATTAACATAATCATTAGTATTCATGATTATAAGTCTACAACCTTTGCCAGGCTTCATATATCTCACACTTGTGTCAGGAGTCAATTCTTTAAGTAAACTCTCCTCCTGAGGTGTTAAGTTGAAGGTCTTCCTGCCAATGTGCTGGGAGAGTAGTTTATGTATATCCCTTTCACATAGTTTTTCAAACAAACATAACTTACTGTTTAGTGGTGGATTAAAGTGGCTAGATTTTCTTAACACATTGTTCCCCCTGTTACAAAAATTGTCATTTGAGCTAGTGTTGCCAAATCACAATGCTAGATTCAGCTTTCTTGTGAACAGTTTTAAATCTAAAATAACTTCAGCCTCATCAGATTTCTTAGCAGGAACATAATTCAGTCCCTTAGAAAACACATCAGCATGAGAGGTATACAAAGGTTTGGCAGTATAGTTATAAATACTAAAGTGTTTCCCGGTGTTCAGTATTTTACTGGAGAAGCTCACTGGGTTATCTACAACTGATTCTGCTTCAGTATTAAATTTCTTACAGGAAAAACTCACCAAACTAACCACAAATAAATCCATTTCAAAATTAAAAATGCTTACCAGTTCTCCCTGTGGTAGTTCCTTTTCCCTCCCCATGAAGTTTTTTGTTTTGCTTCCTGCTTTTGGTAAATTTCTTCACTTGCCACCTGTTTTCTAGCATTCTGGGCTTGTTTAGCCTGAATTCTTTCAGATCTCAGTTCATTCTGCTTGGCAGAAAGCTATATTTTTAAAGTTAGTGTTATATAAACATACATTCACATATCTAATAAATTAAGGGCTGTTGTTCTAATATGAACCCATTTATCATTCAGGGGCATGCATATTTGTTTTCATACTGTGTTATGTAGTTGCGTTTTTGTTTAAGCATTAGGTTTTACACATGCAACTTTAAGTGTTCTAATATTTTATTAAACTGATTGGTTCATTAGATGTCATATGATTAGTTTGAGATGTATTTAAATGTCTTGTGTTTTAATAATGGCAGTTCTGAAGAAGTCCCACTTGGGGACAAAAGCATTTAACTGTCTGTAATAAATCTGTGGAATTTTATCTGGAGTTTTGCTGTTTTCCAACTACTTGGTATGTTTATTAGTTGGATTTTTGTTTGGTTTTTAAAAATGTACAAACAGTGGGTCCTGCTGGACAGAAATGAAACATACCTGTATGTCAGACTGTATTGTAATAGTTGAAATGAATATATTGTAACAGAAGATATTGAAAGAGAAGAAGTTAATATCAGTCCAGATAACTTTGAAAAATAGTCTGAAATTAAATTACCTGGTATTCCACAAAGATTGTATCTTGCAGTTTTGACTGTAGCCAGAGATGAAAATGTCTGTGAAAAACCAGGACTAGGAATCCTACTGTATTGTCCTTAGGGGTGAACTAATTGCTATCTTGGGAGGATGGAAGATTTATACCTTCCAGATGCTATAACACATCTTAGCAAAACTCTATGTGTGTGTATGATGACACATATGTACTAGATTCTGATTCAGTTTCTATTCTGGTTCCGTTTCTAGTAAAGGGGTTAGTGTGGGAACCAGAGTCAGTTGACCAGATGTATGTGATGTCATTCTGTAATCCAGCACTGAAATGATGTTTTAATACTAGATGAGACAGAAGTCTCAGGGCAGTCTGTTTTTGAAACCTGATAAAGAAGGATCATTCACCCAGTTCATCTTTTCTTGCTTTAGTAAGTAACTAGGGAATAGTAATTCTTTAGATCAGTCAGGAAAATATAGTGAGACTACTTAAGCACTGTTTTTCTGTATCTGTGTGAATCTATCCGTCATTGTTATTTTTAATATTTCCTAGAATTGAAACTCAGGTGTTTATTGTAAATAGATATTTAGTATCTTCATGTTCTTTTATTACTTATTATTATTAAATATATTTAAACTTTTCATTGTGGCTGGTGTTTTAGAAAATATTTTAACCTTTGAAAGTACTTATATTTATTTGGTGACACTGTGGCCATACCTGAAAGCCTTGCTGCATTGCTCAAACACTACCATTTGCATTAGTATTAATTTTACTTAGTATAATTGGGTACCCTTGTAACAGCCTTAGATAAGCTGCCTTTGGAGTGTTCTGGTAGCAGTATCTATCTTATAGTCTGGGCAGAGGAGGCATAGCTGGTAAATCTGTGCCAACCTTTCCCAGGTATGTGTGTGTGTGAAAATCAAATCTCAAAGAGTGTGTGTGTCAGCTACCTGGTGCAGGAACACAGAGCACTGGTTTCACAGAAAGGGTGGTGGAGGACTTGGCTTGGATAACTTGGCTGAGTACTCGACTCTACAGCTATAGTCAATGGGGAGTCTTATTTGGGACCTGGTGAAAGAGAGGGAAACCCAGCCCCAGGACAGGCGTGTGTTCTCTTTGTGCTCGTAAGGTAAATTATGATTCATGCAGACAGCTGCATCTGGAAATACTGTGTGTATCTATTTTTGTTCCAGTGAATGTCCCTCACTAGTGTCTGTAATGAGGATTGAGACTCCTTGATGACTAGCCCAGAGAAGGGACATCACAGTATATTAACTTTCTAAGTTTATAAGATCAATATTTAATTGTCTCTATTTTGGACATTTTGTGCCTCACTATTTTTGGCTTTGTCAAGTTTCTTGCCCTTACAGGTTGAGAGGTATACCAGCCATGCATTCCTGGTATAGACTTTTCAAGTAGAAATGTCTTATTTATTTCCTTGCAGCCAGAGGTTATAAGAACAGAATATGAAAAAAGTACCTGAAGTTTTTTTTTCTGTGTAGTTCAAGCTTTGCAATCCAGTTATTTTCACATTTAAGGTATCTTCCATTTTCACATTGTTTCAGATGGACTGAATTCAATAGTGGTCAGATAAATTAGGTATAATTGATACTGTCATCCCCCTGGAGTGACTATACATTGCCCTTAGAATTAGTTGAGCTATTGAATATGCTTTGGGGGCTACAAAATATGTTCTTGTGACTGATATATACACTTCTGCCATAGTTACTATTTTCTTTAAGTTTTAAGCTTGTTATACCTCCAAAACATTATACTTTGATTAAGCTACTGGTCTGGTTCTTCCTGAGAAGGAATCAGCTTTTATAAGGTTTAACACCTTGAAACCTTCTGGTTTCAGCATTGAAGCAGATGAGAAATTCTAATTATGCTTTCTTCTTATTGTTTTTTGTAGCTTGGTTTATTGGTTGATTAGACATTGTATTTATGCTCTCTTCTTATTGTTTTGTAGACTGGTTTATTGGTTAATTAGAATTTCTAATTATGGCCTCTTCTTATTGTTTTTTGTAGATCAGTTTATTTGTTGATTGACTAGTTGAGTGACTTGTTGCTTTTTTTGTTTCTTTGACTATATTTATTTTAATGAACTATTTTGTAGATTTTTTTATTTTTATTTTTTTCACCTTTGAGTCCTTGAAGGCTATTATGCCAAGGCACCAGGCTATTGTAAAAAGAAGTTAAAATTGGTTTCAACCACTATCTGTAGATCTTCAGTGAGTGTATCATTTTAATGATTGGAAAGTTTATTTTGTAGTCATAACTTATATCTTCTTTGCTAAGTCATATGGCATACATTAACTGACATTAAAGATGAGGTCATTACTACCAGGTATATATTTTTAGCAAATGGTCTTGGAGAACTTCATCATTTATTTATGGAGGTTTTGGAGAGCTTCAATATCTTTTATTGGAGAATCAGGGTTACAGGTTACCCAAGTTACAATCATCTGCATATTTCAACATCCAGAGCCCATTTTCCCACTTTAATATTCTCAAAGAATAGTCTGAAAAGAAATGCCCCTAATGCACAGCCGTGTACGACTGCAATGGTAACAACCATTAGTATGGACAGAAAACACCTAACACTGACTTAACGACCTCTTGGTTAACCAGCATCCTTCCTAATGAACTCTAAATGAATTAACACTTAATCCATTTGTGAGTTTGTGACGCATTCTTTTCTGCATAATAATGCTGAATGCCTTAGTAAGGTCAAGATAAGCAGAATGCACTGTTAGTCCTTCATCAAGTGCTGCTATTATGTCTTCAAAGAATGGCATAAGATTCAAAAAGAGAGTTTAATAAACCCATGCTGCACTTATCTAAAAGAAGTAGGCCCCTTTTTCATTCTGAATAAGTTCCATAAGGGTTAACTGCTTAACTTTCCATAAACAACTGATCACACTAACCAGCTCAAAATGGTTTGGAACAGATGTGACCCTTTCTCCCATTCACTTTGTTTCCATAAGTCATGGACCTGTCCACAAGTCATTTAACATAACTGAGAGGGGATTAGTTATACTTTCAGTGATTCTTTATAGAAAATGACTAGTTGTTTTGACTGGCCATATAAATCTTAAATGTTTCATTTTCTCTCTCTGTCTCTTTACCACTCTGACATATTTCTTTTTATTACTAAGATGGCATTTGTAAATATGAACACCGTGCCGTACAGCTGAATGATATGACATTCATAAATTCCACTGTTTAGTTTTCTGATGTAATAATCAATGAATACTTTATTAGTGCTTTTAACCTTTCACACTTTCCCTAGCCTGGATCTGGTGTGAAGGAAGTTTTTTAGTAGCTCTCCTCATTGTACTTAAAGTTCACAAGGGTCTGTTCAACAGAAGGATTGAGTTCTCTTTTCTTAAATTTTGTGCAAAGTAGATTGTCTGATTTTCTGGGATATAATTGCTGTGTTGCCCCCACCCTCTTTACTGGTCCTACTCCACAAAATGCCACACAGTCTTCACTGTAGGTGAGCTTTCCAAGGTTGGACACGGGTATCTGGTAGCATGTAACGGGATTGTAGTGGCATACATTCCTCCTAATATAACTGCCATTTCCTGTATTGCAAACAGAATACTGGAGTAGGATAAGCCCTTTAATATCTACTGCTAGACCTCCCATTTAGAAGGGTTCACCCACAACCTCCTCCCAGGGTGGAATAAAACACAGTCTGTCATCTCCAATAATTCACTGTGTTTTCAACCACAAGTCAGAGCTGGCATAGACAGAAACCCTGTCCATTAGAAAGAAGCAAAATTTTACTAACCATTGTACAGGCTTTGATCTCCTTCATTTTGTTATCAAGTCAGTGGTACGCTTTCACCTTTTGGTAGACAACACAATAACAAAATTGGCTCTGAGACTACTGTTGTAGAATTGTGTGCTAAGGTAGAATTTTTCTCTTGCTCTTTTTGACAGTGACGGCCATTTTTTTAGTAGCACTGTTGGATCAATTTTGTTAAATCAAATGAAAAAAATTGAAATAATAAAAAAAATCAAACCAGGAGGGTTTCTCCTAACTCAACAAGCTCTTCCCCCAAAAAAAATATTTTGGAGGCTATGTCACCCAAACCCCAGTAACTTATATATTCCATCTCTTAAATCATACAACAATGGGGTAAAAAAGAATTTCCTTCTGCCGACTGAATGCCAGTTTTAGACATTCAACCAGACAAGAAATCAAAAAAGCTGTTTGACAAAGGAAAATTCAAAGAAATGAATCTATGGACTGTGCGTATCTTCTGGCAGTATATATAGTCCTTGAACTAATCACTGGATAAATGCATATATTGTTATCCAGCTGAACCACCAGGAGGTACTGAGGAATGTAGGACTTAAGGGTGTTGTAAGTCCCCCCCCCCACTGCCACTGTCCATACTTCTCTGTCAACAATGACTAAATAATTCAAGGTGTAATCTGATTGTGGGAAAGGACTCAATATATTTTTTTTATTTTAATAATGATTATCAAAATCAAAATGATATCTGTGCATCTTTCAGGAATTGTTACAAATAATTTATATAAATATCCATCCTGAGCCCCCTCTCACAAATACTTGAAAAAATAGTACATACCCAGCTAACAGACTACTTATCATCAAATCTCCTGCTCAGTGACACACAACACAGCTTTAGTCCAGATCACAGTACTCAAACAGCTCCAACAGCAACAATAAATCATACTGCCACCTTATTAGACTTTCTTGACCACTCCAGCCTTTTTCATAAACTTCTTAAAAGTGTTCAGTATAGTAAATCAAATTATTCTATTACACAGATTAACATGACAGGTTGCTCTCAAATAGTGCTCTACTGGTTTAAATCTTACCTAATACACACATACCCAAAACAGCAGCATGGAAAAATTGAATATCCAACCCCCGGATTCACAAAAGCTTGCACGCAGTGCAAAATGAGTGTAGAAGCTCACGCAGGCAATATGTCTGCCGTGCGATCCAGGAACAGCCGGCAGGCGGGTGCACGACAGCTGCTAAAGCTAGTCTTGCATGGACAGCATCATGGTATGCAAATTACTTCATTTGCTGGTGAAAACCATGCAAATGAGGTAAATTTGTGATCCAGCAAACACTAACCTGCCCGTGGAAGATTAGTGTTACCCGCAGAAATGTACTCCATTGGTAACGGAGTACATTTCTGCAAATAGCTAAACTGAGCTATGACAGCTCCAAATAAAGGATGCATACAGTTGAGAAAGCATGCCAATGGCCAAACATAAGGCCATTGGCATTGAAAAATGTTTAAAAACATAAAAATTTAACTTTTATTTTTTCCCGATCTTCGATGTTTAAGCATAGCGCAGCACCGCGCAAACGTGTGGCGCTTTAAAAAACAAGAAAATCATTCAAAAAAGGCCAAAAATAGGCATTTTCACTAAAAAGCTTATTCTGCCATACAGGTGAATGGCAGGCTGAAGACAACATGGCTACTGACTAGTGGTTGCTAAGGGGGGGAAGCTCAGTGTGAGAGATGTAACCATGCATTACTAGGCAATCCTATGCAAATGAGGACAAGGATAGTGAATCCCAATTTTCCCCAGCATGTGAGGCATCTCCCAAAAGTGTAAGATTTGGAGTAGGTGAGCATAAGACTAGAATATAGATGACATCATGAGGGGGTGTGTCAGACAGGCTGTAAGCTAATTGGAAGCACAGTGGCTCGTGTTTGCCCTGAGCTGCTCAGGATTGCAAAGAGACTTGTCTATAGTTGTCCTATTTGAAAACCTCAAACCCAAGGTGCACACTGTTATAAGATAGGAAACTCCTTGCAAACATGCACACACCGTGTGCACACGTGTGCGCATGTGTGCGCACATTTGCACTTGTTTGCGCGGTGCTTCCCCGGGCGGAAACAGAAAGGCAAAAGGAAGGAAAAGAAGTAGTAGGAAGTTAACCAAGGAGAACTAGCAGAGCTGCCAAGTGAAATATATGAGAATCAGCCAATTACACAGGCAGCAGACTAGCCCAGCCCAGCACTTTAAACTCTGCAAACACCATTCCCCCCCTGTTTTTTTCTCAAGAACTCTGCAACACTGCAGTATACAAAGAGGGAAAGCTTAAAATGCTTATGTCAGACAAATGTTAGAGGCTGCTCTTGCTATCATAAACCAACATGTGCAAGGTGCTGATGGTGGTGATGTTGTGAATGCTGCTGAGCAACCCACAGTGAGGAGACAGAGAAGAGTGTACAGACCCAGAGTAACCTACCAGGAGCTACTTGAGCTAGAGATAGTGGAGTGCTGTAGGGTGGACAGGGACCTCCTACAGCAAATTGTTGAGCTGTGCCAGCCACACCTCACACACAGAACCAACAGAGGGGAACCCATCCCAGTGGATACCAAGGTATGTGTAGGCCTAAGAATACTAGCTACAGGTACCTTCCAAAGACCAACTGGTGATATGATGGGGATTTCACAGGCATCAGCATCCAGGGTACTCCACCAGTTCCTGGATGCCATGTCAACACATGTTGGTGACAACATATATTTCCACAATTCCCGTGAGGCATTGGCCAGTAATATGCGTCTTTTCCACCAAATAGCAGAATACCCTGAGGTAGTGAGTGCAATAGAGTGCATGCACATATGCATCAAAGCACCACCTGGTGAGCGGGGTAGGGTCTACATCAACTGCAAGGGCTTCCCCTCCATCAACTGCCAGTTTGTGTGCGATGCCCAGGCCATAATAATGAATGTGTGTGCTGGATGCCCTGGAAGCTATCATGATTCCTACATTTGGCATCTGATCCAGCTGTACCAGTTATTTGCCAATAGGGACATTCCCTATGGTCACCTAGTAGGGGATGCTGGATACGCACTGGAGCATGGCTGATGACACCCATCAGAAATGCACACACACCTGAACAAGAACTCCATAATGAGGCACACACATAAACAAGAATCATAATTGAGCATGTGTTTGGGATGCTCAAGTCATGGTTCCGGTGCCTGGACACATCTGGTGGAGCCTTCCAGTACTCACCAACTACATGTACCCATATTGTTATGGTATGTGCCATGCTACACAATATGATCCTGTGGAAACAGCTGCAGCAGGAACAGCATGGGGCAGGGCCAAACAGCCCCCCACCATTGCCAAGGCCTGCACAGGCACAGCGTGACTCAGATGAGGAACAACCTGAGCCTGCCCCAGTAGGCAGAAGGAGGCGTGCCCTGTATGCCCTGGCCTTGGCAAAGAGGCAACACATAGCACATACACTGACTCAGTAGGAACCCTGGAAAGGACACCTCTCTCTGACTCGCACATACAGTAAAAGGGATGACTAACTTGACACTACCTGTTTTCAAACATGTATAGGGAGTGTACTATGTGCATCCGACATAGGCAGCCCTGCAGCACCACCCTCAATACTGGCATAGACATAACTTAAGTCACTCACACATACCAGTTGGGGAGGGTCACATACCTAACAGTCACAGCCAGCAGGACAGCTGTAGACAAATGCAAACACAAACAAATGCTGTATCATGCCCTCTGAAGAGGCATATGGGTAACCTCCCCCCAGGCCTATGCAGACAGATAACAGCAGGCCAGGCAGTGTGATGTGGATTGGGTAGGCTATGAAGTCACAAACTAATATGCATGTAATTGGAAGCTAAGGTCTATACTACAGTGGTATGCCTCAAGCCAGTACAATAGGCAACAGTACAGACTGAAATGGAGTACTTGACATAGCAGTGCAGGCCTAGCAAATGTGTATAAGTGTCAAGTGTACCTCTCATCCTATGTACATCCCATGTACATCCACAGTAACAATCAAGTGTGCCCCCCAGGTAGAAATGTACAAATAATAGCTGTCCCCCCTGTATGTAGAAATGTTGATAAGTCTATGCAAATTGACTCATGGAAGCCCTGCAGGCACAGCGTGCTTCCTGTCGATGTACAACACAAAGGTGAGCCCTGAAGTAAAAACCAACTTGATTTTTCACACACATATGGTATATATGCCCATAGTGGGCTGAAAGGTCATACTGGGCATACTCACACACAAACAAACGAAGCAAATGTCAGTCAACAACATACTGGGTCATACTGAGCATGCTCACACACTTAGGCCATGTAAGAGTACAGCAGTGGGCCACACATATCTGGCAGTTGCAGTTCTTACTCCAGACACATGTCACTATTCACCAATCTTGCCTTGCGCACACAGTGATATGAAAACAGACCCATATAATATTCTGGACCCCTGTCATAATCAAACTATGTAATACAAGTACTTAAGTTGTTCAAAGAAAGTTAAAATCCAAAGAAGATCAATAAATCTCCGATCAGTATCATCAAGAAACAATGAGCACTCCTAACATTATCCAAGCCAAGCTCTGCCAAAAATATTGCCAAAGATTCCATAGAGAACCATGAAGCTTTCTTTAGCTATGTCATAAATATCAATGTAAACTCATATATGTTCTGAGTTAGTGCAAAGTGTAAATGAATACATGTACATGACTGACATTGCCAACTTCTTGTCAGACAGGTTCATACATATTTACCCCCCTCTCACTGACAAAAGGGCCCATTACTATACCTGGAGATTGTGAAAAGCCAGAAATCACGTATACAATGCTTAAACAGCTCTATCCAAACCTAAAAACAAGGTGTCTAAGGGATGACATGGTGTCCCTGGCTGTGTCATATGTGAACTCCAAAACAAACAGACCCTGCACCTGAACAGTCTGTTGAGACTCACCCTCTGTACAGGATATGAAACTGTTGAGTGGGTTACAGCAACGTTTGGCACACTCCACAAGTGTTGGTGCACAACAGACCATGGGAACTATTGTCTTATAAGCCTAATAAGCATGATCTGCAAGGCCATGGAGTCCATCATTATGGAACTCATAAACAGAGCTATTGGGAGCCGACAAACACCAAACCCTACCCATTGTGGTTTGGTCAGGGGCAGATCATGGTCCCTAAACCTGCTAGACAGTTTAAAAAGGGAGTTACCCAGGACATACATCAATGAAATGAGTTCCATATGGCCTACATAGACCTTGAAAAGCCCATTTCCAACATCCCACACACATGTCGTATCCACAAAATCAACAACCTGTGCATAAACACATATGTCATCTGATGGATTGCCAACTGGGGCACAGATAGATCCCACAAGGTAAGAATTGTGGTCTCCCTGTTGGACTGTAAGCTGGAAACAACTGCTGTCCCCCATGGCTCAGTCCTGGGACCCCTCCTGTCTGGTGTATACTTTTCAGAAGTATAGTCAAACACATGAGGGCTCTGGTTAGCAAAGTTTGTGGATGACTGCAAAAAGGTTGTCATAATTGATGTCTGGGACAACAGATACATCCTTAAAAAGGGACTCAGTCAGACAGATGTGGTGTCAAAATTATGGCCTCGAGCTACAGTCATACAAATACCACATAGGTGCCAACACCCTAAATATGGAGGTAATAATAAGGGATCTATGGACACGTGGATAGTCATCTCTACTTTCAGAAACACAGTCACAAAGTGGTTAGAAAATCATGCTATGTGTCCCCACAAATTGCCAAAGTCTTTGCATGTAGGTCATAGGAGGTTCCCTCTACTCATCAGTCATCAGACCCATCAGAGAGTACCACGACACACTTGCGATGAGTCTGACTAGGCACCTTCAGCAGCTGGAAAGACCACTGAAGTACCTCAACAAGAGGATTACTGGCCTCAAACAGTTGCCCCATGCAACAAGACCGAAGTAATTCAATCTGTACTCTGTTGCATACCGTCTACTCAGGCGATCTCTGCCCAACATACAGGTCCATGTCCACTGCAGAACTGATGTACATGCTCTAGCTGAAGTAAACCCAAGCTCACTGTGCCACATGCTTTAGGGATATAATCATCACAATAATAAATAGAACATGTTGGAGGGATACATTACTTTACTAACTCACAGACTTCATTTGCTTTGGAACAGGCTCCCAACCTACATTAAGCTGAGTCCCTCACTGACACTCTTCCAGAGGAGCCTTGATAAGTGTATGTGAAACTGAACTGTCACACCATGGATCACTTCATCAGCTCTACTACACAGAGGCTGAGGGAACTAGCCTATTACCTACCAATGTACCTATATATGTAGGGGGAACACAGTATAATAAGCCAAAGATGGATGGGCAGAGATGTGTGTAAGAGGGTGACCATGACAAGGAGCCATCCAGGACTGTCCCACCCAGCACACATCCCAATGGCACAAAAGACATGAGGTGCACATCTCACCCACTGTACATAACAGCCACCAGTATCTGTAAGCATTACAGTGTATGCGGTGCATGTGCCTGCTGTACAACATGACTGCACAATGAAGTACACATCTACTATCTGTAAACATGTACCTGTCACATAGGTTCATAGGTATGTAGTAGACTATCTTCATGAAAGCATATATCAGCCTAGGCAAGTTGTGCAGCTTTCACCACCCCATTGGTTAGTCTCCTAAGCCCTAGTTCTAATAGTTAGTACACTAAGCCCCTTTCTAGCGGGGCTGCTGATATGATCCCTAGAGTGAATTGTCTGTTTCCCATCCACTCATCAAGGTTCCTATTGAAGAGTGTCAGTGAGGAGCTCTGTCTGATGTACATTGGGACTCTGTTCCACAGTAAGGCAAGTCTCTGGGATGGTAGTCTATCTCAACAGCATGTTGTATTCATTGCTGTGATGAGGTTCATATCCCTGGAGTGTGCAGTGTGACTCAGTTTTGTTTTCCTTAGATGGAGCATGTTCAACAGTTATGTGTTGGACATGGCTCTGTATGTTAGGCAGAGTTTGCCTCTGAGTAGGCAGTATGCAACAGAGAACAGATTTAGTTTTTCCAGTTGTGTTGCATAACACAACTGTTTGAAGCCAGTAATCCTCTTGGTGAGGTACCTCTGTGGTCTCTCCAGCTGCTGGATATGCCTAGTCGAGTACATCCAAAATGGTGCATTGTACTCAATGATGGTCTGATGACTTAAGAGTAGAGGGCCACCACTACCTCTTGTGATCTTGATGCAAACCCTTTGTTGATTAGGTTGGTCAGATAGGATTTCCTAACCACTTTGGCAACATGGTTGTCAAAGGAAAGATGACTATCTACTTGTGTCCCCAGATCCCTTATTACCTCGTCAGTGTTCAGGGGGTAACACCTATGTGGTAGTTTGTGGGTACTTTGTTTTCCCCAAAGGGGATTACTATGCATTCTTCCACATTGAGCTTGAGGCCATGATTCTGACACCACACATCTGTCTCATAGAGTCCCTTCTGGAGAATATTTGTGTCATCCGGGGAATCTATTATGGCACACACTTTACAGTTCCCAGCAAACTTAATCAACCACAACCCTCCTGTGTTGGCATGTACTTCTGAGAAGTATATACCAAACAGGAGGGGCCCCAGGACTGAACCCTGGGGCACACCAGTTGTTACTGGTTTAGAGTCTGACATGTAGCCAGCAACTCTTAATTTGTGGGATCTATCTCTGAGCCAGTTTGCAATCCATCTTGTGATGTATGGATTTATGCCCAGGTTGGTGAGTTCATCTATGATACCTGGCTGGGGAATGGTGTCAAAGGCCTTAGCGAGGTATAGGTAGGCTGTGTGGAGCTCCTTTCAATCATCTGTAGCCTGGGTAACTGTCTCAAAGAAATCCACCCAGTTCAGGAGGCATGATCTGCCTTTGACAAAACCAAACTGGGTGCGCTCAACTGTGTGAAGGTTCCCAATGTCTTTATTGTTGAGTTCCATTATGATTGTTCCATTGCCTTGCAGATCAGACTCGTCAGGCTCATAGAGCGGGAATGCCAAGGGTCTGTTGTGTCCCCACTCCTGTGGAGTGGGAAGAATGTTGCTGTGCAACATTCTATGGGTACATATCCTGTAGAGAGGATGTAGAGAGAATTGTAGATATCCTTGATGAATATGGATACATCCCTGCCCTATGTGCTATGATCCAGATTCTGATGCCAGAAGGTATGGAATGAGTAGTATCCTGGTAGTGCTGGTGTGCTCTCTGGAGCCTTGAACTAGGTTTCTGTTACTGCAAGATATCAATATTTTCCACACTGAGGAGTGCCTCGAGTGTGTGCATTTGGAGGCTGAGTCTTCTGGCAATGAGTAGCATTTTGCTCACTTTGTGGTTATATGTGTTAGTTATGTAGGTTGGTTTGTCCTTTGAGCCTTGCCTAAAAAAGGTAATATGGGGACAGCAAGAGCCTTGGCCAGCATTCAGAAGCATAGGGGTGACAGCTGCAAACCATCTCTAGTGAAGCAATGAGGCTTGTCTATGATGTCATCCCAGGCAGACAGAGACTGGATCCCCTTTGAATGACACCAGAAGCTCAGCCAATTGTTGAAGTTTATCATCTTTCTGTTATATTGCAGTATCATGTAGGTGAAGGTAAGATGCTACTCAAGGTCAGGGTCATACCAGCCTGGGCTACATGATCATAGAGCTACTATATATCTCTTGTCATGTTGTCCTGGGAGGTATGTCTCAGATCATTCATACTGACATGTACAAAGACCGTGCCATATATGTACCTGTTCTGGAGTGATGTAAGTGCTTGTGTTATGTGGCGGATCATAGCACCTGACAGACAACTGACAGTAACCTTCCCCTTGTCCAGCCTAGTGAGTAGAACATCTGTGTGCCTTGACTATGGAGTCACCTATTACTAGTGTGTTGGGTATGTTGTTTTGCCTTAGGACCTGTTGTGAGGCACACTGCTTTGGTGTATTATGTGTTTTCTGGCGTGTGCTTGGAGGCGCATGTTGCTTGCCTGTCTGCTTAGGAGGACACTTTCTCTTTTTCAGATTAATATTTGTATTCTCTGAGTATCGTAATGTGTATTTATGTGTGTGTTTTGCTGGTGCTTATATTGTAGGTCTATGTGAGACTGTTGGTGTTGTGCTTTTATGACACTACTCCTCCTGACTGTATTGTCCAGTATTGGGTTGACAGAGCTTAGCCACCAGTTTGACCCTGTGTGCCAGCATGTGGTGCATCAACCCATATATGATATGGTTATGGCCTATGCATACAATACACTCACAATATACCTAGTATGATAAGCCTGCTGAGGTTAGCAAATGTGAAAAACCCCTTTGGGCAAACTGTCAGCGAGTAATGTCTGTATTGCACCCTGTAACTCCATATTGTTTGCTGAAGTGTAAAAAAGTACTTAGTTTGGAATAAGAACCCCGCACTTGCCAACTGTGTGTGTGTGTGTGTGTGTGTGTGTGTGTGTGTGTGTGTGTGTGTGTGTGTCTGTCTGTCTCTCCCTGGGGAGAGAGCAACCTTTATGGAGACTACTCACACCCATTAAAAGTGATATATTCATCTTTGTCAAGTCTGACGATGTCACCATCCTACAAATACACCTGTGGGAAAATGAAATCCCAGTAATGTGTGTAGCACGTTGTGTACATGCGTACTGCGGTAGTAGCATAATGTCAGTAGGGAGCAGTTTGAATCCTGCACTTGCCAACTGTGTGTGTCTGTCTGTCTGCCCCTGTGGAGGGAGCAGCCATTTTGGAGACTACTCACACCCCTTAAAAGTGATATACTCATCTTTGTCAAGTCTGATGATGTCACTATCCTACAAATACACCTGTGGGAAAGTGAAAACCCAGTGATGTGTATAGTGCGTTGTGTAAATGTGTACTGCTGCATTATCATGATGTAGTTAGGTAGGAGTTTGAATCCTGCACTTGCCAACTGTGTGTGTGTGCCTGTCTGTTTCTCCCTGGGAAGGGAGCAACCTTTTTGGAGACTACTCACACCCCTTAAAAGTGATATACTCATCTTTGTCAAGTCTGATGATGTTACCATCCTACAAATACACCTGTGGGAAAATGAAATCCCAATAATGTGTATAGCACGTCGTTTAAATGCGTACTGCTGTAGTATCATACTGTAGTTAGGTAGGAGTTTGAATCCTGCACTTACCAACTGTGTATGTGTGTGTCTCTCCCTTGGGAGGGAGCAACCTTTTTGGAGACTACTCACACCCCTTAAAAGTGATATACTCATTTTTGTCAAGTCTGATGATGTCACCATCCTACAAATACACCTGTGGGAAGGTGAAAGCCCAGTGATGTGTATAGCGTGTCGCGTAAATGCGTACTGCTGTAGTATCATAATGTAGTTAGGTAGGAGTTTGAATCCTGCACTTGCCAACTGTGTGTGTCTGTCTGGCTCTCCCTGGGGAGGGAACAACCTTTTTGGAGACTACTCACACCCCTTAAAAGTGATATACTCATCTTTGTCAAGTCTGATGATGTTACCATCCTACAAATACACCTGTGGGAAAATGAAATCCCAATAATGTGTATAGCACGTCGTTTAAATGCGTACTGCTGTAGTATCATACTGTAGTTAGGTAGGAGTTTAAATCCTGCACTTACCAACTGTGTATGTGTGTGTCTCTCCCCTGGGAGGGAGCAACCTTTTTGGAGACTACTCACACCCCTTAAAAGTGATATACTCATTTTTGTCAAGTCTGATGATGTCACCATCCTACAAATACACCTGTGGGAAGGTGAAAGCCCAGTGATGTTTATAGCGTGTCGCGTAAATGCATACTGCTGTAGTATCATAATGTAGTTAGGTAGGAGTTTGAATCCTGCATTTGCCAACTGTGTGTGTCTGTCTGGCTCTCCCTGGGGAGGGAGCAACCTTTTTAGAGACTACTCACATCCCTTAAAAGAGATATACTCATCTTTGTCAAGTTTGATGATGTCACCATCCTACAAATACACCTATGGGAAGGTGAAATCCCAATCATGTGTATAGCACGTCATGTAGATGCGTACTGCTGTAGTATCATAATGTCATTAGATAGGAGTTTGAATCCTGCACTTGCCAACTGTGTGTGTCTGTCTGCACCCCCCCCCCCCCTGGGGAGAGAGCAACCTTTTTGGAGACTACACACACTCCTTAAAAGTGATATACTCATCTTTGTCAAGTCTGATGATGTCACCATCCTACAAATACACCTGTGGGAAGGTGAAAGCCCAGTAATGTGTATAGTGTGTTGTGTAAATGCATACTGCTGTAATAGCATAATATAGTTAGGTAGGAGTTTGAATCCCGCACTTGCTAACTGTGTGTGTGTTCCAGGTGTATGAGAGTGTATGACACCGTTGGTCAATGTGGAGTGGCTTTTGATTTTTCTAGTGTATTACATATCACAATGACAACTGTATGTGCATAACAAGTGTAAGGTAGCTATGGGACAAAGCCATATACATACATGTGACCTCAATTTTTTCATAGGTGGGTACTATGCTTTCTTCCAGACCTTAGGTCACTTCTGTATGCTTGTGACAAGCTTAGCCACTGCAGTGATCCCTGGGCTATGTCTTCTGTTTCACATCCACTCATCACGGTTTCTACTGAAGAGTGTGAGTGAGGGTTTATGCTTGAGGTATATTTGAATCCTGTTCCAAAGCAAGCAAAGTCTGGCAAAGATGACTAATCATTATAGGTGTGCAACAACCTCTGTTGATCTGCATGCAAACCCTTTATTGCTTATGTGCTCCACAGAGGGATTTCCAAAACCCTTTGGTAATGTGATTATCAAAGGAGAGATGACTAAACACATGGCTCTATGTATACATTAGTACCTGTTCCACATTTTGGGGGCTACTACCTATGTGGTACTCTGGGGATACTTTGTTTTCTAAAAGTGGATAACTATGCTTTCTTTGGCTTATAGCTTTACAACACGATTTTGACACCAGGTATCTGTCTCTATGATACCCTTTTGGAGGATGTGTGTGTCATCTGGAGAATAAAGTATAGGCCACAGTATGCATTTTCATCTGACATGGCTAGACATATCCCTACTGTGTTTGCCTGTACCTAAGAAGGCTATATGCCAAACAGGAGTGGTCCCAGGACTGAGTGCAGGTGAATACCACTTGTTACTGGCATAGAATTGTACATGGAGGCTGCAAATGTTACTGTGTGTCCTACATCTGTGCGTCAGTTGTCAATCCATCATCTAACAGTCGTTTATGGTCAGTCTGTTGAGGTTATGTATAATACCAGAATGTGGGATGGGTATGAATTGCTGGATGAGCTATAGCTTGGCTGTGTGGACCTCCCCTCCCTCATCTATATCCTTGTTAACTGGCTTGAAGTATACTAGGTGTAGGAGCCATGATCTGGCCTTTAGAGAACCTAAGTGGGTATGGTGCAGTGTTTGCAGGTTCATAATGCCTCTGTTAATGAGTTCCATAATGCTGTGCTCCATAGCCTTCCAGATAACATTTGTCTGGCTTATAGGGTGAGAGTTTCCAGGATCTGTTGTAGCTCTACCCTTAATCAATTTATGTTAACATTTGCATTGGGTGTGACAAGGGTGGACAGGATTAGGAATAAGTATATTAGAGGGTCAGCCCAGGTTTGAAGGTTAGTAGACCAAGCCTGATAGGCAGGAGTACGTTAGTTTGTACATGTGCTGAGGAGGGATGCAGAGTATATTGTGAAATAGATGCAAAGGATGAAGCCGCCAGGTAACAGGAAAAGAGGAATGCCTAAGATGAGGTTTATGGATGTTGTGAGAGAGGACATGCAGGTGGATGGTGTGACAGTGCAAGATGCAGAGGGCATGAAGAAATGGAAACAGATGATCTACTGTGGTGACCCCTAATGGAAGCATCCGAAAGGAGAAGAAAAAGAAGAAGTTGTAGCTCAACCCTTGTGGACTGTGAACACCATTACTGTGCGTCACTCCACAAGTATGTAACCTGTATAGAGGTTGCATCTGAACAGAGTGTTTAGCTGAGTGGATGTTCATCGTGCATACAGCTGCAGTCATTACAGATGGGTTATCCTGCCATCAGGCGGGTCCTCGGTCGGCCGAATTCCAAAGTCTAGGTCCGGCGTCGGTTGTCGTCGCTTCTTCCCTGACGTCAGTGTGGCAGGGGTACAAAAGAGGCAGCCGACGCCATTTTCTTCAGTCTTTCTTACCGCGCGGTGCCAGAAGCAGAAGCAGTTCGCAAGTGCCGGTCGGCCAGCTCCTGAGATTTACGAAAGTATTTCAGCCGAAGTCTTCCTGAAAGCTAAGTACCCGCTAGAAACTTTTCTTGCCTCAGACCGATGTCAGACAAAGTTAATAATTGCATTTCATGTGGGAAGCAAATACCGCATAAGGATTTCCACTCTTTCTGTATACCTTGCTTAGGCCCAGACCACAACGTCTCGGCCTGACGTTTTTGTGCTAGATTCAACAAGCGCACTATTAAGCGTCGGGCGGAGTTCGCCCTTCACTTTTTTGGCAAAAAATTTAATTATATTATGTTGTCGGATACTCCGACTCCAGTTTTGAGAAAAAGACGCAAAGATAAGGACCGACATACAAGGTCCGCACCGTCTATTGAGACCACGCTAAGGCTGACTACCGGTTCTCCGGTACTCAGCGAGGCACCTACGCAGCCCCTGAGTACCGATGACACTACATTACCAGTGTCTTCAGTACCCGAGGTCGCAGGCTCCTCGGCCCCCATTCCTACTGTAGATACCGACGCCACTCCTGGCGGGGAAACTCAGAATTTAGACAGGCCTGCCATTTCTCAAGGGGTCTTCAGGCCTTCCTCCTTCTCTATTAAAGCCTTCACTAAATCTAAAGTAGCCATGAAAACCAAAAAACAGGTTCCTCAGACCCCCTCTCAAGGCACTATGCCTAAAAAGCAGATGCTTAAAATGGCTGAGGATTTGATTACTCTTATCAGGAGTTCTCAACCCCCCTCTGACAAAAGGCCCAGATTAGAGGAAGACTACCCTTCCTCAGATCAAGCTTCTATTACCTCAGAACTATCTGAGGACCAGGATTATACCTATTCTCCATTCGAAGACTCTGATGCAGAGGAGATTCCAGAGCTTTAGAAAGGTGGGGGAAAAAGGTGTACACCTCGGCCACTTTAACCATGAGGGCATTAAACTGTCAGTTCCATATGTTAAAGTATCAACAGTTTTTGATATCTCAGCTGAAAAGCAAAATGACACAACCAGAACAACCAGATTTAAAAGAGTTGCAGGATTTGTTGCATGGTGCAGAGCAAGGAATTCCCAATATTATTCTAGCATGTCCAAAGGTCAGTTGTCAATCTCCTCTCTGGTCCAGCTGGTGAATATGGGAATCTTGAGGCAATGTTACAACTGCCTCATGTACACAGACAACCCTCTCCTCCTCCCAACAAATTCCAACACATGTGAGAGATGCAACCATATAGCCAAACTAGAGGCTAAGCTCTCTCAACTCAGTACTGGCAAAACCAGTCAGGAGGAGAAGGAAACCACACTCACTACAATTCCAGTCTCACATAGACCTACCACGACAGCAAACCAAACACATAATCACACAAAACATACTGAGGCTCTAAATAAAGATCTGCCTAAGCAGCAGAGACCTCCAAAGCAGACACCCAAGCAACCGCTACCCCAAAAAAAAACCACGTGCAACACATAGCTCACAAAGCCAGTGTGCCGAACAGTCACAGCCCTTAAGGCTAAACAACACACCTGATACACTTGTAATAGGTGACTCTATCGTCAGGCACACTGACGTCCCGCTCACCAGGCTGAACAAGGAGAAGGTCACGGTGAGCAGCCTGTCTGGCACTAGGATCCGCCACATAACACAAGCACTCAGGTCACTCCAAGGCAAGTACAAATATGACTCAGTCATTGTCCATGCTGGTGTGAATGACCTGAGACGTACCTCCCTGGACTACATGAAAAGAGACATAGAGGAGCTCTCTGAGCATGTAGCCCAGGCTGGTATGACCCTGACCTTGAGTAGCATCTTACCCTCACCAAGAATGATGCCACAGTATGAAGACAAGATGATCAATTTCAACAATTGGCTTAAGTATTGGTGTCATTCAAAGGGGATCCAATGCCTATCAGCTTGGGATGATATGCACGACAAGCCACGATGCTTTGCTAGGGACGGCTTGCACCTGTCACCCTGGGCTTTCGGATATTGGCAAAGGCTCTTACTACCCCATAGTGCCTTTTTTAGGCAAGGCTCAAAAGACAAACCCACCTCCATAGGTATCACAAGGGATAAGAAACTAAGAGTAATGCTACTCAACGCTAGAAGTCTAAACCTCAAGATGCACGCACTCGAAACTCTCCTTAGCATGGAGAACATCGATATCTGTGCAGTAACAGAAACCTGGTTCAGGGGTCCCGAGAGCACCCCAGCACTACCAGGTTATACCTCATACCATGCTTTTCGCCCCAAAACTTGGACCGAACCACAAAAGGAGGGGAGTATCGATATTCATCAAAGATACCCACACCTCCAGGTTGGTGGCAAAGCACGAAGCATCAGAGACTATCCATGTGCAACTAACAGTGGGTAAAACTGCCTTCCAGTTTATAGCCTGCTACAGACCACCCTCCCAAACCCAGGAACCCCACTCGGCCTTCCTGAGAACACTGGAAAATATGAAGGTCTCTCCGAACACCATTATATTGGGCGACTTCAACTACCCAAACATAGATTGGGAGCATTACTCTAGCTCCAACACCCTTGCCCAAAGGTTCCTAGAATTCATAAACTCAAATGCTATGGAACAACTTGTTACCACTCCCACAAGAGGGGAAAACATACTGTACCTGATCATCACCAACATGGGGACTCTATGCTCTAGACCAGAAGTGTATCCCTCACTGGTAAGATCAGACCATAAACTGATCTCACTGGATATTCACATCCCGACCCCACCCCCTGCCCAGAAAACCACAGTGAAAAACTTCTCTAAAGCAAATTTCACACTCCTCAAAACCGAGGTGGAATCCTTCAAAGCCCCCGGGCCTGAGGAAAATAAGGCCCAGACCGCAGAATCCTTTATAAATGCATTCTATGAACACCTTCAGGACTGCATGGATCATGCAATCCCAAATAAAACCAAGACCCAATCCTCCAAAGGCAGACGACCTGTCTGGTGGACCCCAGCCATAAACAAACTATACAATAGAAGGAGGAAGCTACTACATGATAGAGCAAAATCCCAAAAAGGGAAGGCATCTCTGATCAGTATTAGCAAAAAACTAAGGGCACTCATAAAATCGTCAAAGGCCAGCTTGAGAGAAAAATTGCACAGGACACTAAGGATAATCACAAGGCTTTCTTTAGTTATGTTAGGAACCTGGGTGGGAATTCCCAGATATGCTCAGAATTAGTCCAAAATGACAAAAAATACACTGATCCCACAGACATTGCCAACATCCTAGCTGACAGGTTCAGCAAACTTCTCCCCTCCCACCAAAGGGCAAATATCTATCCCAGCAGAGTGCTGCCCCTGACATCTCAGATGCTCAGGTGGGAGCCGCCCTCTCCAAAGCAAAAAACACAGCATCAATGGGACCAGACGGTGTCCCAGGCTGCGTCCTACATGAACTCCAAGAAGAGCTAAACCCAAACATAAAACTACTGTTCAATCTCAGCCTTACTACAGGATATGTACCCAAAAGTGGCGTACAGCAACAGTGGTCCCTCTCCACAAAGGTGGTGCCTCAACGGACCCTGGAAACTATCGCCCCATAAGCCTGACTAGCTTGGTCTGCAAAGCTATGGAAAGGATCATCATGGACCTCATAAATAAAGATATTGGGGACCTACAGACACTGGATCCTACCCAGTTTGGCTTTGTTAAGGGCAGATCCTGCCTCTTAAACCTGGTTGACTTCTTTGAAACAGTCACCAAGGCCATTGACGAAGGGTAGGTGGTCCACACAGCCTATCTGGACCTCGCAAAAGCCTTCGATACAATACCCCACTCGGGCATTATAGATAAGCTCACCAGCTTAAATATAAACCCCTATGTCACTAGATGGGTTGCAAACTGGCTCAAGGACAGAACCCACATGGTTAGAATTGCTGGAGCCATGTCAGACTCCAAACCAGTTACAAGTGGCATCCCACAAGGCTCAGTCCTGGGACCTCTCTTGTTTGGTATATATTTCTCGGAGGTACAGGCCAACACGGAAGGACTGTGGCTGATCAAGTTCGCAGATGACTGCAAACTGGGCACCATAATCGACTCTCCAGCCGACACAAGCATCCTCCAAAAGGGCCTCATAGAAACAGACAACTGGTGCCAGAGCCATGGCCTCAAGCTAAACGCCAAAAGTGTATAGTCATCCCTTTGGCAAAACAAAGTGCCCACAAATTGCCACATAGGTGGTAATCCATTAAGTACAGAAGAAGTAATTAGGGACCTGGGGACCCAAGTTGATAGCAATCTCTCATTTGACAACCACGTGGCCAAAGTGGTTAGAAAAACATTTTATATAGCCCACCTAATCATGAAGGGATTCACATCTAGATTAGGGAGGTCATCGTGCCTCTTTACTCATCCCTCATCAGGCCCATAATTGAGTACAATGCCCCTTTGGGATGTACCTTACCAAACACCTGCAGCAACTGGAAAGACCCCAAAAGTACCTCACCAAGAGGATCAAAGGGCTCAAACAGATGCCATATGCTGCCCGGTTAAAGAAACTCCAGCTCTACTCAGTGGCATACCGCCTGCTCAGAGGTGATCTGTGCCTGACATAAAACCATGTCCAACCCGGAATTAATGGACATGCTGCACCTCAAAATCCAAATCCCATCGAGCTACATGCTCGAGAGACTTGAACCTCAGCACTGAAATAAATAGGACATGCTGGAGGGACAGATTCATAACCCAGAGGCTCCCTTCACTCTGGAATAAAATCCCAGTCCAGGTTAGGCAGAGTCCCTCACTGACTCTTTTCAAGAGGAATCTTGATGAGTGGATGGGAGATCGTAGGTTTACCCCGGGTATCACTTCTGTGTCACTGTTAGACAGAGGCACAGTATACTAACCTCGAAAAAGGGCATAGCAAAATTAATTTAAAATGGGTGGCGAAAGCCAAACATACTCTGGCTAGGCTTATAAATGCCCTAGGGCAGATAGCCTAGTATGAACCTATGAACCTATGAACATACCTTGAAGTGTGGTTTTGATGCTTTAGAGGCCTCATGTAGAGCTGCTGTTATGGGGTCTGTTATACGTAGGCATGCTTGGCTCAAAGAGCAAACCTTACCAGATCATGTCAAAGCTAAATTATTAGATGCACCTCTTCAAAAAGATGTATTGTTTGGTGTTAAAGCTGAGGAGGTACTAAAGAAAATGGAGGAAAAAGTGAAATCAATGCAAACAGTGAAAGATTTCCTGCAGGTACAACCTCCACGTTTCAGCAGAAACTGGTCTTCAAAAAATTGGTCCTTTCCAGCCACGGACAGACCTCAAAGGGGCAGATACAGACACCCAAGGGGTAGAGGGCAACCTCAAGGATCTTTCAGAGCCAGACAGTGGCAAGCACCAACCCCAAGAGGTGAAGAAGATAGATCACAGTCTTTTAGAAAACAGACACAATGACTTCCCCCTACACCTGCCAAAGCAAAGCTTTAATGGCAGCACCTTTGGGCGGAAAACTGGCATTATTCTCAAAAAATTGGCATACTGTTACAAAAGACAAATGGATTCTGGACATTATAGACAGAGGCTACAGGTTCCACTTTCACACCCTTCCAAAAATGAGAGGCATGCCAAGCCTGCCACAAAATCAAAGGGCAGAGGCACAAAAACAAATTTCAGCTCTCATGGACATGAAAGTGATTCAAGAGGTACCTGCAAAAGAACAAGGTCAAGGGTTTTATTCCAGACTATTCCTGGTACCAAAGAAATACAAAGATTGGAGACCTATCTTAGACCTATCCATCCTAAACACATATCTACAGGTGCTAAAATTCAAGATGCTCACATTACAGCAGCTTCTTCCCATGCTGGGCAAGGAGTCTTGGCTGGTAACATTGGACCTCAAGGAGGCATACCTGCATGTCCCTATCAGACAAGATTGCAGAAGATACCTCAGATTTCTTGCAGGTTCAACCCATTACCAATTCTCTGCATTGCCCTTTGGCTTATCTACTGCACCCAGAGTGTTTACGAAATGCCTGGCATCAGTAATCGCCTTCTGCAGACTACAAGGGGTACAAATCT
The DNA here is from genome assembly GCF_019279795.1 of Protopterus annectens. Lineage (NCBI taxonomy): Eukaryota > Metazoa > Chordata > Ceratodontiformes > Protopteridae > Protopterus > Protopterus annectens. The sequence continues at coordinate 703,825,256 of NC_056751.1, read as the reverse complement.
ACCCATATCTGGACGACTGCCTGATCCAAGCGGACAGCAAGGACATACTTCTGAAACACTTGGCGTTTGTAATAAAACTGTTGAACTTCCTGGGATACACAGTCAACAAAAAGAAATCAAAACTAATACCCTCTCAACAAATAATTTTCCTGGGTGCCAGCTTGAATACAACCACCCAGATGGCCTACCTCACGCCAGACAAACAAGGGCAACTGTTTCAATACTTCAGAAAAATGGCAACGTTCACCAGGCTAACTGCAAGGAAAGTCCTGAAAGCTCAGGGATTCATGGCATCTTGCATCCTACTAATCCCATGTGCAAAGCTGCATATGAGGAAACTTCAATGGTACCTAAAAAACTTATGGTCTCAACACAGCCACAGCTTGGAAGCAATTATACCACTCATTCCATGCCTTCAAAAGGAATTTTTGTGGTGGGCTCAAGCTTGCCAAAGAAACACAGGTCTTCCTTTCTATGTGCCTCAAGCAACTCAAATCATCACAACAGATGCCTCAGACTACGCCTGGGGAGCACACATGACAGATCAGTGCATTCAGGGAAAATGGACCCAAAAAGAGAAGCACCTTCACATCAACCAAAAGGAAATGCTAGCCGTGCAAAATGCTATTATGACCTTCAAAGACCTACTGCATCCAGGCCAGCTATTGATAAGGACAGACAACACCACAGTGATGTGGTACATAAACAAACAGGGGGGAACTCATTCATACCCCCTGTGCAGGCAAGCCATGACCCTATGGAACACAGCACTGGAATTGCAAATTCAACTACAGGCACAATTCCTGCCAGGGAAGGAAAACACACTGGCAGACAACCTAAGCAGAAATATGACCGATCCACACGAATGGAAGTTGCATCCTCAAATTTTCACAAAGATAACTCAGGCATGGGGACAGCCAGACATAGATCTCTTTGCTACCCACAGAAATTGCCAGTTGAAAAAAATTTGTTCAAGGACCTATCATCCACAGGCCTGGAAAGTGGACGCACTTTCCTTCAATTGGACAACATTGGCAGTCTATGCCTTCCCGCCTCTTCCTCTGCTGCCCAAAGTTCTATTAAAAGCCAGAGCAGAGAGGCCGAAAATGATTCTCATTGCTCCAGACTGGCCAAGACAACACTGGTATCCGCTCCTGAGGAGCCTGACACATTCCCCACCATGGATCCTACCTCTAGTCCCTCTTCTGTTGTCCCAGCACAACTACAAAACCCTTCACAGCCAACTCAAAACCCTAAATCTAGCTGCATGGAGAATTCCTTGATTTCCCAACAGATTCTCCTCTCCAAGGAGGTGCAGGATGTCAACTTGGAGGCCAGAAGACCTTCTACTAGAAAAGCCTACTCCGCCAAATGGAAACGATTTTGTGCCTGGAATCAAGAAAAGGGACAGAATCCTTGGGTAATAAATATACCTCAAATTTTACAGTACCTAGCTGAGATGTTAAACAATGGACTTTCCTTCTCCTCCATCAAGATCCACGCTTCAGCCATTTCTGCACAATACAACACAGATCCTCCTTTATTCTCTCATCCTCTCTTAAGGCAGTTCCTCAGAGGGGCAAATAATATAAAACCTCCAAGGAAACCACCAGTCCCTGCTTGGGACCTCAACTTCATATTGGAAAAGCTGACCCTTCCTCCCTTCTAGCCAGCTTCTTCAACAGAGCTACAATACTTGTCATGGAAAACAGCCTTTCTTCTGGCTATCACCTCAGCATGCAGGGTTTCGGAGCTACAGGCCCTCATGGCTGTGCAACCATTCATCATTTTCCATCAGGACAGAGTTTCCTTATGAACCAACCCTACCTTTATGCCAAAGGTAGTATCCAGTGTAGCTTTGAATCAGACTATCCACTTACCTACCTTTTATCCTAATCCACAAAACAAAGGGGAAAGACTACTACATTCCTTGGACATTCACAGACAACTTCGTTACTATTTGGACAGGACAAAGCCATTCAGGAAATCTGAGCAACTCTTTGTGTCCTATGCTGCAGGTGCTCAAGGAAAGGCTATTTCCAAACAGACAATTTCAAAATGGATAGCCCACCACATACGCTTTTTTTACTCATTTCATGGAAAAACTGTGCCTGCATGCATCAGATCCCACTCCACCAGAGCCACAGCTACCTCTGCAGCCTTCCTCAGGGGGGTCCCTACCAAGGACATTTTGGAAGCAACCACCTGGAGTTCAGTGCACACTTTCTCCAAGCACTATCACCTCCCACTATTCTCTAAATCTAGAGCGGGTTTTGCCACAGCAGTCTTGCAGGGCATCCTTGCTCCTCCTAGTTCCACTTAGTGCCTACCACCCCTACTTAGATTTGGGATTCTTCCCATCTGTAATGACTGCAGTTGTATGCACGATGAACTTAGTACAGTTTTGTACCTACCATAAATGTAGATATTCGAGTGCTCATACAGCCGCAGTCCAGGTTACCCCCCTCCGTCCCCTCTTAGGACAAGCCTTAGGACAAACACCTTATCATACAACCTATTTGGGGTATTCTCTTATGGTGTATTTGCTTGCAACTACTGTTTTCTGATTATTCTGTATTGCATGTTTGCATAACTTTATGTTTTGCCTTCCTTCTGGGGGCACCTGACATCTGGGGCAAGAAAAACTGAAGAAAATGGCGTCGGCTGCCTCTTTTGTACCCCTGACGCACTGACGTCAGGGAAGAAGTGACGACAACCGACGCCGGACCTAGACTTTGGAATTTGGCTGACCGAGGACCCGCCTGACGGCAGGATAACCCATCTGTAATGACTGCAGCTGTATGAGCACTCGAACATCTACATTTATGGTAGGTACAAAACTGTACTTTACTTCATATGTCAGCTTGTATATGACACAGCCAGAGACACTGTCCAGTACCATTGCCACTGTGGTTTGGACTTTGGTAAAGAGATGTTTTAACTAGAGAGTCTGTGAATCATCAGGTTTTTACATTCTTCAGGTCTGGAAATGTGGCCCTTGTGTAATGACAGGGTGGTGAAATCTGCATTCAAACTGCCTGGATATTGGTAATGTCATTCAGATAAATGTATATCTACCTTGGCTTAGTGGTACTTCATGTTGTGTAGTGTGTGCAAGGTCCAGCGTTCGAGACTTACAGAGGTGTTTTATTTTGTTCCCGAGCAGAAAAAGGGCCCTCACATACAGAGTGACTAAGGCACTTTTAGGCAGTTGTAAGCAGGTTTGCGCGGAGTTGCGCAAAAGTAATCAGCAGTAACGTGCGGTGAACCTGTGTATCCTCCTTAGCATAGCACAGCTATGCGCAAATGTATTTAAATATGCTCAATACTGGTAAAATGTGGTTAGCAGTGCTTTATATTGCTTAAAATAAGGTACCCATGCCTCAGAATGCATAAACATTTCACCTTCATATATATAATTCATGCACTACTAAATTTAACATTTCAATACTTTTTACAAAACTTATACATAAAAAAAGTCAGGAAATGTTTTTGTATACAGATTTCACACAGAAAATGGAACATGCAGTAGTGGGACTTGAACTGGGAATGCCTCCTATTTGTGCAACAGCTCTAACCACTATGCTATTGCTATGTTGCTTAATTTGCATATATTTTTCCTATTATCCTCTTCTGGTGTTTAAGCTGCTGTAAGTGTAGCTAAGCAATGGGTAAACCTGGGCAAACCTGCACAACTACGGGCAGCTATATCGGAAGAAAAAAAAAATTATTTTTATTTTTTATTCTGTTAGTTGTTGAACATATGGGGGAGTGTAGTGTTACATTGTACACATATGAGTGGACTCGCTCATTTAAATGGAAAGTTGCGGCATTTCTTCATTGCAGGGGTGTGGATATTTGGACTGCTCAGCAGTCTGACACGCCCCCTAAACTCGTCCACAATCCATGTAAGATTTGGAGTTGAGGCAGCGCGCCCTCATTAATATGCATGGCGCACTGCCGTCATACTCTTACCCTGGCGCTTCCGTGCAAGACTAATCTAGTCTTACACGGAAGATTAGTAAATCCGGGGGAATGTGAAAAGTATGTAAAGAAGATTAATTGGAAGATGTAAAAGAAGTGGATAAAATAAGCATGGATATGATTAAATATGGATATTGTAAGAATAGAAGTAAATAATATGTTAAAATAATAGATAAAATATTATTTTATGCCATATGGGTTGTATGGAATGATAGAATAAATGAAACTATGTTTAATGGTAAATACTAAGTAAAATCAGATGGTGGCTATGGAAAAAGAAGTGGGGGCCTAATAGGATGAAAATGTACTATGAATGTAAAGGACATTATATGCGTAAATAGATCTGTATATCTGTATATTTGTATATTTCTAAATATTTGCAAATATGTAAATATGTTGTAAATAAGAGTTATTTTTGTATATAAATAAAGGACCCCTGCTCTTTTTGATAGTTGTCATGGTATCTTTTGCATCCACCTGAGCTACCACCAACTCAAGTAGATAGGGCATCTCAGTTTAATATCTCATCCAAAGGACAGCACTCCCCCATGCTGCATTGCAGTGTCAGCAATCAATCTACCTGGTGTGGGAAGAGAACCCACAGACTTCTGCACAAGATGTAAGCTTGCTACCTTTTGTGCCACTGACACCAATATCCTATATCTGTAGCACTGCAAAAGACATAAATAAGAAATTAGATACTCGTTTAACATTTTAACAAATGATTATCAAAGCATACTGGAAAAACATTAGCAAACACTACTTATGCCCAGATTGTCTTAGAAAAGCAGTGCAATCCCATTGGTAATACTAACTTTTTTTGTAACTATATTGTATCATTCCTTGTGGAGCTTTTCTCCCCGGGCCTCCGCTGAAAATGGACATGTATCCAGTCGGACTATCCCGGTCAACAAATGTAAAATAAAATAAATAAATAAATAAACAGCACAATAACATCACTCCGCATACTACAATACTTTTATGTTAGATGTCTTATCTATAATCCAATTAGAATCTTCCACTAAACTTCATTCTAAAGCATGTACTCCATAAGCTAATTATTTCCTTTTTTCAAATCAGCAAGCGCAGTATGTAAAAACCATATCTCAGAACGTGACTAGAATACTTTCAGTTGTGTCTTCCGTGGATATGCAATAAATACATTTAAAATCATGTTTATTCTTGTGATGTCCCTTTAGATATCAACAAACATTATAAATATTTTCTTTTCATTGCATTTCCCAGATGATAAAACATTTTGATTCATTGTTTAATGTTCATAGATACTTATCTGCTTACCCTGCTGTAAATTCATAATATTTTCAAGAAACTATATCCAGGCTATACCTGAATCCTTGTTACTTTTTGAAAATAACTCTAACAATCCAGCAACTGTATAACCTCACAATTAAATCCTGCATCCAAATTCCATAAAATGACACAACTTGTGTAAGTTACTGTATGGTTACACATATAAAATTCCTTCATGAAATCATTAGTGTTAAGAAGTGATGTATAAATATATATATATATATATATATATATATATATATATATATATATATATATTTGTGTCAAGCTTTAACTGTCACACTAGGAAACTAATCGTCCCCACATTACAAGTCGTCAAACACTTCCACACTTGTAAGCATGCCAGTGGTGCAATATCTGTGCATATATGATATTTCTTATCTAATTACCCATGCACAAATCTGCAAATATCTTTTACAGAAAATCAAATAGAAAACATTCAGTCTGTCATTAAAATGCATCAAATAACTTCACAATGTCATGCAAACATGCATAAAAATAAAAGATGTCATTATTTCATGTGCTCATTATTCACAGAATCTAAAATAATACTTTTATGCTATAGCCAATATCTCACATTTGTGACAATATTACCTTTCATACTAGAGCACCTCAAATATGGAAACAGTTTACCTAGCATGTAAAATCAGTATTAACAGTAAAAACATATATCATTGCTAAAAAAAGTCCCCATTATTTTCAGTTTTGCAATTGGTAGCCATTATGCACTCAGACCACGTCACAGTATCCCCCCTTACTAACTGTCACCCCTCTTTTCACCCTGCTGAACTTACTATCGGCAACTGCAAACTTAATGTCCATAAAACCCTAATTGTCGTCGCTATTTACATACCTCCTGAATCTAACATACTCTTATTAGAACAGATTCTCTGCTGGACCTCCTGTATATCCATGAAACAAACAGCATCAGACTTATCCATTCTAAAGACTTAAACCTTGCCTCTCATATAAATAGGACCTGCTGGAGAGAGAGGTATGCACCCCAGAATCACATCTATGGAACAGGCTCCCCATCCATGTGAACCAGAATTCCTCCCTAATCCAATTCAAGTGCAACTTGGACAATTGGATGGGAAACCAGAAATTAATCCTTGGTTTGTCACCTATGTCTCTAGTGGGCATAGGCAACCTGTAAATGGTTCATCTCCCAGGCCCATGCTTACACTTATCAAGGGTGTCAGAACTTGTCAGAAATTTGGGATGCATGTCTAGGCTTAAAAAGGCCATTGTGGTCATTAGCCTAGCAAACACATATGAACCTATGGCTATCTGATAACATACCTAATGAAACCATTATACTAGGAGATGTCAACATCAATTGGCAAACACTCACTTCCAACTCCCCTACCTCCAGCATAAACTTATATGGATATACCCAACTTATGTCCTCTCCCACTTTTCATAGAAAACCCACCAATACCAGTTCCATCCTTGACTGGATTGTCGTATCCCACCCTAACCTCTATCACCACCCTGAATCCTTACCCGACTCCATTAGCAACCACTCCCCAATACATATGCTAAGATTCTCACCCTTCCTCTCCAGACCACACAAATTCAAGAAATGTAGTAGACTAACTAACATCAACCCTTTAGCATTTAACAATACTCTTTCCTCTATTGACTGGTCATTCCTTTCATTCCTACCTCTTGATGAGACTGTTTTACAATTTAACTCCATCTTTCTCAACACTCTAATCTCTCTTGCTCCTCCATAAGTATAAGAGTCAAATCTCAATGCTCTCCTTGGCTCACTCAATCTACTTGAACACTTATCCACAACCGAGATGTTGCCTGGAAACTCTGGTCTGAAACCAGTTCTCACTCAACTACAAAAAATACTGGGAACTCCATAATCTGGCCAAAAATCACATAAACATTGACAAAAAGAACTTTCACCACACACCCCTATCCACAAATCCCAGAAACCCCAGAAAATTCTGGAATACTATGAGCCAATTCTCCTTCCTCATAATCCCTCTTCTACTACCCCTTGCCCTAACAACACCCCCCAAGAAACTGCATCCATTTTCAATTCATACGTCATTGATACCATCAGCAAACTTATGCAGACCTCCAACCATACCATTCCCTCACCTTCCACTACCCCTCCTTCCACTACCCCTCAATGCAACAAAATCTCTTCTCCCTTAATTGTATTCCCACTAGCTACACTAAAACTCTACTTCTTAACCTTAAACCATCTTCCCCATCTGCAGATAATCTGCCTTCTTTCTTCCTCAAGGTAGCTGCAAACTCCATAGCATTTCCTGTCTCTATCCTCATAAATCACTCAGTTAGTGAATCCACAGTTCCTACTCTCTGAAAAAAAGTCTGCACCATGCCCATCCACAAAGGTGGAAACTCCGTAGAGATTTTTTAATTATCAACCTATTGCCATACTCTCTCTCCCCTCTCAAAAGCTCTTGAACACTGTGTTCATAAACAAATTATGGCCTATCTTACTCAAGAAAACCTGTTCACCCCAACCCACCATGGCTTTTGCCCCTACCACAGCACCACTACTGCTCTCATCTCCTTCACTAACTCCATCTCCCATGCCAGAGATAATAACAGACTTGTATCCTGTCTCTTTCTAGACCTCTCCAAAGCCTTTGACACTGTCTCTCACTCCATTCTACTCTCCAAACTTTCTCAACTTAACCTCTTTTCAGTGACTAATTCTTTATTTAACAGCTACCTCACTGACAGACAGCAGTCTGTCAGATGGCTTTCAGCTCTCTCCCCCTTTCTCCCTATCAAAATGGGAGTACCACAAGGCTCAGTTTTAGCTCCCCTTCTCTTTAACATCTTCACTAACCAACGTTATACATCCTGTCCTCAGTCATCCCTCATACAGTATGCAGATGACTCTACTGTCATCTCCTTCTCTAATAACCTCGCTGACCTGCTGTCCATGACACAAGAATCTTTCAACCTCACTCAATCATGGCTTACTAACAAGGAACTCGTACTCAACCCCAAAAAGACAAGACATCTTCTCTTCCTCCCCAAATCCCTCTCCCACCTTAAATTCTGATTTACCATCTCTTCCTTCAATAACAGTTATCAAACTAGATACTCGCACTAAGCTCTTGGAGTAATCATAGAGACAACAAACTTAAATTTGACCTTCATGTACTTCACAGTATAACGAAAACCCACCAAAAGCTTGGCCTTCTTTACAGAAACAAAGGGGTCCTCACATGTGACTCCAGAATCTCACTTGCTCAAGCATACCTTCTCCCTAACCTATTTTATAGCTCACAAACCCTAACAAACTTACAGTCATCACTACTTTCCAAGCTCAAAACCACCTATAATAAAGTTCTCGATTTGCCACCAATCTTCCTTCTAAAACCCACCACTGTCATGCTCTCAGGACACTCAACTGGCTAGAGTTTCTTCATCACCTCTTGCTTACTCAAGTTCTCATAATTCACTCTATCCTAAATAATACCTCCCCTTGACTCCTCTGAAGGTCTGACCAATATCTCCTACAGATACATAAATGTAAAAAACTATTGGCCAAAATCTATACAGTTATTTCCCTGCTGTATCATGGAACAAGCTTCCAGTGACTCTCAGAAATATCACCCTGGTTTATGAACTTAAGAAAGCTCTCAAAAATCACCTTTCCAATACTTGGATCTGTCGCTGTAATCATCCTCACAAATAAAACCACCAACCAAGAAACCTTCACTTGACTTCAAAAAGAGGGGTTTGAAAAATTTATGGCGGAACTTAATGGGAATATGCATGGACTCAAGTTTGTTTGGCAATGTATGGAAAAAAACACAGTATTTTTAGATGTGGAATTTTATATTGATGGGCAAGATAGAATTCAACATAGACCATATAGGAAACCAACATCTGTGAATAACTTTTTGCATACTGACAGTATGCATCCCCCATACTTGCTCAGGGTGCTGCCATATGGTGAATTTAGGAGAATATTTTTTAATACCTCCGATAAACAACTTAGGGCAACATTCATGCAAGAGGTACATGAAAGGTTGTCTCTAAGACGGTACTCTGAGGCAATTCTCTCCAAAGCCCAAAATAAGGTTTGTCAAAAAGTGTATAGGGCAGATTGTCATTTTACAGAAAGAGATGAATCAGAAAAAGAGGAAAGGTTGTTTTTGGTAACTAAGTTCTCTGAATTTTCTGAAATTTTGGAGGGAATAATAAGACAGTTTTGGGGTATAGTGACTGATGATGTCCTAGTGGGAAATCTTTTTCCCAAGCATGTTACTTTTTCCTATGGAAGACATAATAATTTGAAAGAATTGTTAAATAGAAAAATCTATGGAATGGGGAATGATAATACTGTCGGTATGTATAGATGTGGGAAATGCTCTGTATGTGCTAAGGTTAAAAATTTGCATGGTGAGAGGATTAATGGCAAGGTTTATTTTGCCAAGGAGAAATTTAATTGCAACTCATGTGGGGTGATTTATATCCTCGGATGTAATTGTTCCAATACCTTGTGGTATATAGGGCAGACCACAAGACAGGTTAAGTTTCAAATTTTGGAACACATTGGGGATATTAGAAGGAAGAATTTGGATAGCCCTGTGCTATCAAGGACAAATGGGGGGATTGATCTTTAGTGTACTTGCACGACCTAAGGGTCATAATGGTAATTTTAAAAGGGAATTGAACAAAACTTGAATTTAGGATGATAGTTAATTACCATGCATTAAGTCCCAAGGGGATGAACTTAGATAGCAATATGACTTTGTAGTAACTATAATTAAATTTAGAAATAAGTAGAGTAAAAATAAAATTACTTAGGAAAATGAATTATTTGAATTTTTATGATGAATTATTTATAAAATAAAATAAAATAATATAAAATTTGCAATGTGATGTATATTAGTTCCTATTTTTAAGTTGTTCATAGTTGCACTATGTAGTTGCACTTTAAAGGAATCAATTTTTGTGTAAAAAATATTTAACTGATTGATTGGTTAATTGTTTATAATTAATTGTTTTTTTTGGTAAATAAGGATGTGATTTTTTAAAATAAATTGTTCCATTGAAAGCGAAAGGCAGAGGTACCAGAATGTATGATCGTACAATAAAAGAAAATCTACATTTTGGAGCATTGTTCTTCTCTAGTTTTCCTTTGCTGTAATCATCCTACTTGAACCCCTTAACTCCCGTGCCCCCTCCCTCTCCTCATACTTTAATTTCTTACCTCCCTTATATCCACATCATCCCTTCCACTAACTTTTCTTCTTTAAAGTTATCTCATCTTATTATATGATACTCTCCTACTTATGTATACCCTCCTACACTACTCTGCACTTGTAACCTATCACCTTCTTCCTATTTACAGTCTTGGCTCTCACAATAGAATTCTACACCTCCTGTAACCAAAACCCAAACTGCCTGAAATTGCTTGGTTGTCCACTGATGACAGTCCAAACATTTTTCTACCAGAATACTGCCATTACCAAGTCTTTATACTAAAGCTCACATAACTGTTTTGTAACTCTCTATAACTGATTCCTCTTACTTGTATTTGCAATACATGTTGCATAATCATTTTGTACTTTGAGCTTTCTATATTTGTTATACATTTGTTGATAATTTTGTAATGTGGAGCTTTTCTCCCCGAGCAGCCGCTGAAAAAACTGGCAGTAGCTCAGTCGGACTATCCCCGTCAACAAATATCAAATATATAAATAAATAATAATAAAAAAAAAGCATACAGCAACTTGAAAGTCTAAAAGTCTGCAAAGTAGGTAAATTAAGACAGAAGGCCATAAAACTGGCATTCGGAAAAAAAAGAAATAATTTATTCTGTCACATTAGATGTCAGAAGTATTTTTCTTTTTTAAAATTTATAATCTGAAACATAGAAACCTGCTAGTTTTTTTTTTCTGTTTTATCAGAAGAATTGTTGAAAACCATTAAGCCATCAGATTAGAATTTATAAACCACCTGTCATGCAGCCAGCACAGTAATATATCTATAATTGATTATCAGGACTGGTATTAAATGTTTCAGCAAGCAGCATAAGAATCTGTTATGAAAACCTGTGAGTATAAACTTTGTGTTAATTTATTACATTTATTTTTTTCATTTGCATTTTACAAAAGCAAAAATAAGAAAAAAATATATTATGGTCTCTCCCTGTCTAAACAGATCAGTAATGGATCAGTAATGATTCTCTCTATAGCTTTTAAATGTACCTCATTATGATGTACATTCCTCATTTTAAATATTTAAAACTCCATGTTCCATACTATTGCATTTAAGACATCTATTATACTTTCATTGCTGTGATTTTTTTTTAACAAGAAGCTTTGGTAAATAATATCGAGTCATATTACCTCATCAAGTTGTACAGAAATTAGTCTGTACAGAACCAGACTAATTTCACTTGTTCCTGACTTTCAACATCCCTAGATCACAGGTGTACTGTGTAACTTCACTTAGTGCATAGTACTGTGAACCAGGTGTTTAGGCTACCTTTATAGTTATGATTTCTAGTTTATGACCCTGTTTGTCTATGGAAACTTCTTTTTGAATTTATGTTCAAGCAATTCTATATTTGTTATATAATATCTTGTTTAATTGTTTCTCAATATTCTAACCACTGTATGCTGCATCAGTTGTAAAACTCTGATTTTTTACTCCTTTTATATGTTCTATGCTCTTTGTACAAAATAGCTATGTTTATAAAATTGTTTTATTATTTTTTATTATTTTTATTCTTTTTTATCATTTTTTACTATGTATTTGGAGCTTTTTTCCCCAGGCCACCGCTGAAAACAGTTACCTTGTGTCCAGTCGGACTGACCCAGTAAACAAATGGAAAATAAATAAAATGCAATTTGGACCAATGGATGGAACACTGCAAACCCCCCTCCCCCATTTTGTCACCTGTACTCCTTATGGATAGGGATAATTTGTAGATGCCCTAAGATAGAGGCATATACCAAAGCCATTCTAGCCAGTGGGTAATGACAACTAGGAAAATAGGGCAGGAATGGCTAGGATTAAAAAGCTGTAGAGCTCTAGGTCTGTTACCTTAGTAACCTCCTATGATCCTACAAAAACAAATTTTTAGTAAGTACGAATACATTATTACCATGCTAAAATGTGCTAGTTGAAGTTGTTTGCAAGTGTTCCTGTGTTCTATATTTTGTCCATTTGTTCCACACTGTCTGAAAGGTAATGTTTCACAATTTAGAGACAGATAATTAGGAGTTATAATCCTCAATTTTTTCACTGGGCAAATAGTCAACAATGACTGTTGAAGTACAGCAATGCTTGGATTGCTAAAGACACAGACTGAAAACTGCCTTACATACAAGCTGAGCTTATGACTGTTACATCGGTTACTTGTTATCCTGAAATCCATTTCTCTTTCAGATGAAGGCTCAGCATATGTAATCATTTGAGGGAAAACATTTCACATGACACACTTCTGAGAATTGATCTCATGATGTTACTGCATAAAAGAGTAGGCCTGGCTTTTTTGAATTGCTGAAAATGTTGCTATGCACAAGTCAGTCTTTTGATCTTTATTTATGACATATGTTACTCTTGTCTGGCTTCTATGGGCAGCTTTGAACAGCAGAGACCACATCATACATTCTCATGTACTACTGCATTAAGACTTTAACTATGCAGAAGACTAGACTTGGAATATCCCTTGCCATTACAGTGTAACAGTTAAAAATACTTTAAGAATTAAGTCTTGCCAACTCATATAAACTGAACATGTATTTCTTTTATGTTCGTAGGTTCATAGGGTATTGACCTGGAGGTCATTTCAAGCCTAGCTGTTTCATCCCAATGTTATACCATAGATACTTTAGTCAATACCCCTCCTACCTTAGGTTATTTCTCTTGCCTCTCCTCTACACTTCCGTCTCTCTCTCTTTAGCTATCTTCCCATCTTATACTGTCTGCATGTTACTTTTCTTCCTGCGTCTCTATACATTCCTCACTATACGCCACCTTTCTGCTCTCTCTGTAGCTATCTTCCCATCTTATACTGTCTGCATGTTACTTTTCTTCCTGCGTCTCTATACATTCCTCACTATATGCCACCTTTCTGCTCTCTCTGTAGCTATCTTCCCATCTTATACTGTCTGCACGTTACTTTTCTTGCTGCGTCTCTATACATTCGTCACTATACGCCACCTTTCTGCTCTCTCTGTAGCTATCTTCCCATCTTATACTGTCTGCAGATTACTTTTCTTCCTGCGTCTCTATACATTCCTCACTATATGCCACCTTTCTGCTCTCTCTGTAGCTATCTTCCCATCTTATACTGTCTGCACGTTACTTTTCTTCCTGCGTCTCTATACATTTGTCACTATACGCCACCTTTCTGCTCTCTCTGTAGCTATCTTCCCATCTTATACTGTCTGCACATTACTTTTCTTCCTGCGTCTCTATACATTCCTCACTATATGCCACCTTTCTGCTCTCTGTAGCTATCGTCCCATCTTATACTGTCTGCACGTTACTTTTCTTCCTGTGTCTCTATACATTCCTCACTATATGCCACCTTTCTGCTCTCTCTGTAGCTATCTTCCCATCTTATACTGTCTGCATGTTACTTTTCTTCCTGCGTCTATACGTTCGTCACTATATGCCACCTTTCTGCCTCATCTACTTTCACTATTTTCCTACTATTCCTGTCCCCCTAAAAAAAAAAAAAAAAAAAAAAAAAAAAAAAGATTCTGTAACATGCTTTGTAAAAAAAATACATACTCTTTTTGATTTTATCTTAGCTTTATATGCTGTGTTAAAAAATTTGTATAGTTTGTGATTTTATCTTAGTTCTTTAAAAAATAAATGTTTTTACCTGTATGCAATGTATGTAACTGTTTTGGAGCTGTTCTTCTCGAGTCTGTTCTGAAAAAGGGTCTCTACCTAGTCGTACTAACCCAGTTAAAAAATGTCAAATAAATAAATAAATAATACCGAGGATAGTATGTCCAGGAGGGTTGTGGGTGCTATCCCCAGTAAGAATTTACGGTGCTTCATCCACTTGTCCAGGATCCTCTTGAACAGTGTCATTGAGCTGCTCTGCTTCATATGAATTGGCAGCCTATTCCAAAGAAATGGCAGTTGTTGGGAGACAAATCTGTCCATCCAGCACATACTATTCAAGTCACGGGCCATATTTAGGTCACCGAAATGGGTGACTCTAGTTCCGTTTGATTTACAAATGTGCAACAGATTCATTACGTTTGGGTTGGAGACTGTTCTGTAAGCCAAGCATAAGTCTTGCCTATGAAGTCTATATGATACAGATTACAGTGACAGGGACTTTAGTCGGTCTGTGTAAGGCACATGCTGGAGTCCCTTTCTCTTTTATGTTAGAAACTTCTAAGGTCTCCCCAATTGCTGTAGGTGCTTTGTACAGTACATGCCAAAAGGGGCATTATACTCAATTATGGGCATGACTAATGACAAGTATAGAGGGGTTAAAACCTCCTTTCCTCTAGAGATGATGCCTTTGCTAATCAGTTGTGCTATATAGAAGGCCTTCCTTACTACAGTAAACATATGATGGTCAAAGTTAAAGTTGAAGTCTACTTGTGATCCCAAATCCCTTACCACTTCATTGGTACATAGAGTATTCTTGTTAATTTGATAATGTGAAGGGACATTGTAGTTACCAAAGGGAATGATGATGCATTTCTTTCCATTCAGTTTGAGACCATGACTAAGACACCAGTTGTTGGTCTCTGTAAGACCCTCCCGAAGTATACTGACATCATGAAGTATATACCAAACAGTAGGGGGCCTGGCACTGACCCTTTTGGCACCACACTGATGATAGGTCTGCTGGTTGATGTGGAGTCACTCACTTTGGTAGTGCGTGACTGGTTTATGAGCCAGTTGGCAACACATCTTACAACAAAGGGATTTACATTCAGTTTGCTAAGTTTAATGCGTGAGTTTGGGATTGTGTCAAAGGCCTTAGCCAACTCGAGGTATGCTGTGTGCACAGATTTGCCCTCCTCAATGGCCCTGGTCACATTTTCAAAGAAATCCACCAGGTTTAGCAGGCAGGATCTGCCATTTTCAAAGCAATATTGAGTTGGATCCAGGATTTGGAGATTGCCTATGTTTTTATTTATGAGGTCCATGATGATACCTTCCATGGCCTTACAGATGAGGCTGGTCAGACCTATGGGCCTCTAATTCCCCTGGGATTGTTGCTAAGCCATGTTTGTGGAGGGAAATATCTGTTGCTGTTCTCCATTCCACATAAACAAAGCCTGTGAATGGGCTATAATCGAATAGGGTACTTAATGGTGATGCTAGTTCATCTTTTAGTTTGTTTAGAAGATAGCCTGGGATGTCATCTTGTCTCATAGAGGCTGTGCTTTTTGCTTTAGACAACACTTTAATGATCTACTCTTCAGATATGTAGGGTGAGGGGGGTGAGGGCAAGGTTTGTGATAAGTTTGGAAGGGATAGTGGAGTGAAATTTTCACCTAATCTGTCTACTAGCAAGTTTGCTATCTCTGCAGGATCAGTGTGTGTGTGATACCATTAGTCACTAGTTCAGCACATGCTTGGATCCTACTTTTTTAGGCTACGTACGTAGCTGCAAAAGGCCTTATGGGTATCCTTGGATGTGATTGCTAGGTTTTCTCAAATTTAACTCGACATCATAAAACTCCACTGCCAATCATGAGCGGACAGGTGATCCGCCGTGGCGACCCCTAACCGGGAAAAGCCGAAAGAAGAAGAAGAAGACCCTTACATGTTGTCTCATTAACCTGTTGAGGTTGAGGAGGGTGCTTTTCCATTGTTGGGGCCTCACCTTAGTTTACTTAGACAGCAACTTTTTGCGTTTGTTGTAAAGTTTGTTGATGCTGGATGTCCACCAGGGTGGCTTGTTTTTACTTGGAGCGCTGGCTTTGATTCTCTCTGGAACAGTTGAGTCTATACGCTTATACAAGTGGTTGTGCATGGCTGCAGTGTAAGCATTGGTGTAGTTACCACTTCCAGTTGGTGGTGGGGCTTAGAATAAATTTTTACCTTCTCCTAGGAGGTTATCATTTGCCTTGTTGAAGTTTTTTAGTTTGACTTCACCTTTGTGAGTTCTGGTGTTAGCGCCAATTCAAAGGTGACTGATTTGTGGTCAGATTTAACTAATGAAGGTCCGACAGCTGAGGTGGTGCATCTGTTTGTCATGTTAGTGAAGACCATATCTAGTATATTTGTTCCTCTTGTTGAGATTTGAACAATGTATACCAGGACATTTGAGTTAACAAAGTCAAGGAACTTTTGCACAAGTGAGTTAGTGCTACAGTAGGTTTCCCAGTTGATGGTGGCATAATTGAAACCCATCATGACCAGAGTGTTTTTCAATATTTGGATGACTCTAGTTTGGTCTAGTAGGCCTCATGGGCATCATTATTCATAGAGGGGGATCTATAACTAGCTATGACTTGAATGAGTGTCTTACCCACAGCAATCTGAACTTGGAGTAACTCCATGGAGTTATCCAGTATAACTAGTCAGGAGGTGAATTTATCCCTAATATAGATAGAACACTGATCATATAAAAAAATTATCAAAGCACAATGGTAATCTGTCCCTGTCTCTCCAATGTTTCTTACCTTGTTCCTAGTTTGGCAATAGCCTTTTGTTCAAACTGCAGCTTAACAAAGCAGAGCTGTACTTTCATATTTAGACTTGCTATAAGCAGTTCTAGCATGATGTCTGAAGTACTTTCATAGCTTTTTAGAAGCAATGTCTGAAATACTTTTTCTTGAAGAAATCCATCCTAATGTTTGTGGTTACATATTCCATTTAATACCCACTTTCTGTTTGCCTTGGTTTGTCTGGATTTTCTAAGCTGCTCTTTTTCCCTGTCAAGGGCTAATGCTAGTCTCAGGCATGCATACAAAGAAAGGTACTTAACACAGGTGATAAGAGACTGCCATACAAACGCAGAGCTTACACATGCCTCAGGCATGCATGCAAAGGAAAGGTACTTAACACAGGTGGTAACAGGCTGCCATACAAACGCAGAGCTTTCACTAACACCGGTGGTAACAGACTGCCATATAAACGCAGAGCTTTCACTAACGTAGGTGGTAACAGACTGCCATATAAACGCAGAGCTTTCACTAACACAGGTGGTAAGAGACTGCCATACAAACGCAGAGCTTTCACTAACACAGGTGGTAAGAGACTGCCATATAAACGCAGAGCTTTCGCTAACACAGGTGGTAACAGACTGCCATATAAACGCAGAGCTTTCACTAACGTAGGTGGTAACAGACTGCCATATAAATGCAGAGCTTTCACTAACACCGGTGGTAACAGACTGCCATATAAACGCAGAGCTTTCACTAACGTAGGTGGTAACAGACTGCCATATAAACGCAGAGCTTTCACTAACACAGGTGGTAAGAGACTGCCATACAAACGCAGAGCTTTCACTAACACAGGTGGTAAGAGACTGCCATATAAACGCAGAGCTTTCACTAACACAGGTGGTAACAGACTGCCATATAAACGCAGAGCTTTCACTAACACAGGTGGTAACAGGCTGCCATATAAATGCAGAGCTTTCACTAACACAGGTGGTAACAGGCTGCCATATAAATGCAGAGCTTTCCCTAACGCATGTGGTAACAGACTGCCATATAAACGCAAAGCTTTCACTAACACAGGTGGTAAGAGACTGCCATATAAACGCAAAGCTTTCACTAACACAGGTGGTAACAGACTACCATATAAACGCAGAGCTTTCACTAACGCAGGTGGTAACAGACTGCCATATAAACGCAGAGCTTTCACTAACGCAGGTGGTAACAGACTGCCATATAAACGCAGAGCTTTCACTAACACAGGTGGTAAGAGACTGCCATATAAACGCAGAGCTTTCACTAACACAGGTGGTAAGAGACTGCCATATAAACACAGAGCTTTCACTAACACAGGTGGTAAGAGACTGCCATATAAATGCAGAGCTTTCGCTAACACAGGTGGTAACAGACTGCCATATAAACGCAGAGCTTTCACTAACACAGGTGGTAAGAGACTGCCATATAAACGCAGAGCTTTCACTAATGCAGGTGGTAAGAGACTGCCATATAAACGCAGAGCTTTCACTAACACAGGTGGTAAGAGACTGCCATATAAACGCAGAGCTTTCACTAACAAAGGTGGTAAGAGACTGCCATATAAACGCAGAGCTTTCACTAACGCAGGTGGTAAGAGACTGCCATATAAACGCAGAGCTTTCAGTAACGCAGGTGGTAAGAGACTGCCATATAAACGCAGAGCTTTCACTAACGCAGGTGGTAACAGACTGCAATATAAACGCAGAGCTTTCACTAACGTAGGTGGTAACAGACTGCCATATAAACGCAGAGCTTTCACTAACGCAGGTGGTAACAGACTGCCATATAAACACAGAGCTTTCACTAACGCAGGTGGTAACAGACTGCCATATAAATGGAGAGATTTCCCTAACGCAGGTGGTAACAGACTGCCATATAAACGCAGAGCTTTCACTAACGCAGGTGGTAACAGACTGCCATATAAACACAGAGCTTTCACTAACGCAGGTTGTAACAGACTGCCATATAAACGCAGAGCTTTCACTAACACAGGTGGTAACAGACTGCCATATCAACGCAGAGCTTTCACTAACACAGGTGGTAACAGACTGCCATATAAATGCAGAGCTTTCACTAACACCGGTGGTAACAGACTGCCATATAAACGCAGAGCTTTCACTAACACAGGTGGTAACAGACTGCCATATAAACGCAGAGCTTTCACTAACACAGGTGGTAAGAGACTGCCATATAAACGCAGAGCTTTCACTAACACAGGTGGTAACAGACTGCCATATAAACGCAGAGCTTTCACTAACACAGGTGGTAAGAGACTGCCATATAAACGCAGAGCTTTCACTAACACAGGTGGTAAGAGACTGCCATATAAACGCAGAACTTTCACTAACACAGGTGGTAAGAGACTGCCATATAAACGCAGAGCTTTCACTAACACAGGTGGTAAGAGACTGCCATATAAACGCAGAGCTTTCACTAACACAGGTGGTAAGAGACTGCCATATAAACGCATAGCTTTCACTAGCACAGGTGGTAACAGACTGCCACATAAACGCAGAGCTCACACGTGCTCTTTACAGTCCCTCGTGTCTGGAAGCCCCAAACAGAAAGTGCATTTGTGGATGATAAATATCTAGTGCTCAGACAAACATTATCATGAAACAAGTATCTATAACACAGATGAACTTTTGTAAACTGCTAGTAATATGAAATACCATATGACCAGTAACTATGTACAATTCTTGATACTAGGAAAAGGAATATGGACAGCTTTACTGTTACAATAACCTCTCCTCAGAGATTTACTGTTTTGATAAATATTTTACACAAGTGTGCTATCAGCGTTGGGGAGAGTCAGTATAAAAGGAAACAGAAACATTTGGATGGAATCCCAAGAAGTACTTAATTTCTGCTGGGAAGTACACCATTACAGGATACTCATTAGAACACATTATACCACACCAACTTGCTCCACAAAAAATACTCCCAATCACTCTTATTCCCATTAGGCATTTTTTATATCACCCACACTACTTACCCATCCACATATAGTGTAACCCTATAATTCCTATTCAGATCCCCACCTAGTACCATCTTAAACTTTATAACCATGACTATCACACAACTAAGTCTAGTCTGTCTTCTCATAATTCTTTATAACACCACAAGTTATCACTCTAACAATATCCCTAAACTTAGTAGCACAACACTACATTATGCACTCTCATATACAGACAGCACACATTATAATAATATCTGCCCACAATGTTCAAGAACTACATAACAGACCAATTCAGAACTAAACCCATAAGCTCTCATTCCTACTCCAAAAAAACACAATACTTTCTCACACTCCTCACCAAACTCCAACATCTGTATCACCATTTTAACACCAGGCTCACCATAAGTGGGGATATCCACCCCAACCCAGGCCCAAATCCATCCTGCCCAACACAAACTGCTCCAACACAAATGGCAGAGCATAACACCCCCACTTTCTTCATCCCTGGGCAAATCAACAACAGCAGCAAAACCAGCCATCTTTTAATGCTAAATATTAATATTAGAAGTATGAAAAATAAAATACCTGAACTCCAGGCCACAATAGCACACTACTCCCCAGACATAGTTGCTTTAACAGAAACCTGGCTAAATAAAAACATAGCTAACTCAGAAGTTCTCCCTACCGGCTACAATATCATTAGACAAGACTGACCACTTCGTAAAGGGGGTGGAACTGCCTTACTGTACAAGTCCAACTTAACTGTACATCAATTACAAAACTCCTACCCATCCCCCAATAATTGGGACATACTTATATCACAACTTCAACTTCACCCTAAAAAGGTCATCACCACAATTGTGATCTATATTCCACCTGGTAATACACCTGCTAGCCTTGATGACTTCTTATCCTGGTGTTCTTCCACATACTCACAAGAAACCCTTATTCTGGGGGATTTCAACCTAGATTGGTTTACCTGCATATCAGAACCACAAAGTAATCTAATAAATCTCCATGACTACCAGCAGCTAGTCCAAATTCCAACTAGATGTGATGAAAAATCTAAAAAGGAATCAATCCTTGACTGGGTCCTAACTAACAACCCCACATTGTAACCCCACACAGGCTGTCTCCCAGACACCTTAAGTGACCACAACATAATATACTTTATACGTAGTAGAACAAGCATATGCAAAACCACTAACTATATATCCACTAGAAACACAAAAAATTCTCTCCTGAGGTCCTCAATACTTTACTCTGTAACTGTGACTGGACCCCCTTAAAAACCCTCCCACTTGACCAGGCTGTAGCATATTTCAACAAAACATTTCTACAACACCTAGACACTGTCGCCCCATTGCGCAAAATCAAGGTTAGAACCTCTACAAACCCCTGGCTCGGTAAAGAAACCAAACAAATCCTCAAGTCCAGAGACGCTGCCTGGCTTTACTATCAATAAAACAAAGAAACACAAAGCCTAACTAAGTACCAAGAACTGCGCAACCATGCAAAAATTGGCATTAGGCTGGACAAAAAATCCTACTACATGACATTACAAACTAAATACCAACACAACTCCCTAAAATTTTGGAGAAATGTAAACCAGCTACTAAAACCCACCCAAAAGGCTAGCCCCAAACCAACCACCCCTGACACTAAAGTTCCTATCGAAACACAATTCAACTCCCACTTTGTGAACTCAATTCTATCCTTAGTATCACAGGACAGTTCCTTCCTCACTATCCCCCCCCCCCAACACAAATAACACTAATACAAGCTTTACCCTCAAAACAGTTTCCACCACTTCAATCAAAAGCATGCTCTCCAAACTAAAAACCTCATCAACAGCAACCGACCTACTCCCCAGCTGTTTCTTGAAACTCACAGCAGATGCTATTGCAATCCCAGTCTCCACACTCATAAACAGATCAATTGTTGAAAACTATGTGCCCAAACTCTGGAAAATATCCTATGTTACACCCATACATAAAGGTGGGACCTCCACTGAACTTAATAACTACAGACCCATTGCTTTACTCTCCCCCCTGGCCAAAATCCTAGAAAAATGCAGCCATACCCAGATGCTAAACTATCTCCTAGACTGCAACATCCTGTCACCTGCTCAGCATGGTTTCAGACCTGCCCATAGTACCACTACAGCCCTCCTCTGCTTCACAGACACAGTAAACCATCTCAAAAATGAAGGCCTGTAGGTGTCAACTCTTTTTTTTGGATATGTCCAAATCGTTTGACACAGTCTCACACCAAATCCTGCTAAACAAGCTAAACCAATATCGCCTATCAAATTCCACTCTTACCTGGTTCCAAAGATACTTAACTGACAGGTACCAGGCTGTGAAATGGGAGCATTCTCTCTCTCCTCAGCTGCCCATAACTATAGGAGTCCCACAGGGTTCTATCTTAGGACCACTACTATTCACAATATTCACAAATGACCTCCATACCTCCACACAGCATGCATCTATCATTCAGTATGCAGATGACACTACCTTAATCTGTGCTGCACAAAACATTCCCACCCTCCTGCAAACAACTCAACTAGCATTCTCTGATGTTGAAAACTACCTAACCAAAGTCCAACTTATCGTCAATCCAAAGAAAACTCAGCTTATGATTATAACTAGTTCTAACAAAAACACTGATAACAGTCAATTCACTATCTACTCCACAAATGCTACTCCAATCGCTCCAGTGGCACAGACTAAGCTATTGGGAATAACCATAGACTCCCACCTAAAATTTGATAGTCATCTCAACTTAACTATTAAAAAAGTACATGCCAAACTGGGATCACTCTACCGTATCAAACCATTTCTTACCAACAACACAAGATCAGCCATTGCTCGCTCCGAACTTCTATCCACCCTACTCTATGCATCTCCAATTCTGACTAATCTCAACAAAACTGAACTAAGCAAAATGGAAGCCTGCTATAACAGAATTGCCTGCTTTGCTGCAAACTGCTCATATAGAACTCATCACTGTACTGCTTTGAGACAGCTCCACTGGCTTGAACTGCCCAACCTCCTAACCTACAATCAGCTCTGCCTCTGTCATTCTATCTATTACCTCCCCAATACATGTCCTGCCCTCAAAAACCTAGTACAACATCACTCAGCCAAAAGGCCTCTTAGATCATCAAGCAAACTACTACTAGACGTCACCAACAGCTACAATAGCTTTGGAGCTACACCATATATATGCCAGTGGCTAAAAAAATGGAACTCTGTCCCCACTAGCATTCAAAACACATCATCCAAAGCCTCCTTTAAAGACCTCATCAGGCAACATCTCAAGCAAAGTTAGCAGTGCCATGATTGCTCCCCAGGCTAGTGAAAGCGGATAAGGTACACATACTATTCCTAGAGTACTTGATTAAGATTGAAAACTATTCTCACAAACACTGGCTAATCTGCAGTGTATTTACTGTACCTGTGTACTATGTATGTATTCTACCTATGTTCCATATTTCAGCTGTACACCACAAATCTATTAAGTACCTTTAATTTTAAATATTTTTTTGTTTGTTCTCTCCACTGTTAACTGTTGATGTGCTGCATACCACTGTAAAAACATGTCTTTTGTAATTTGTGTGCATACTGATCATGTCTAAATGTATCTGTAATTTTTCTATGTAGAGCTTTTCTCCTCGGGCCTCTGCTGAAAAAGGGCCTTTTCGGCTCAGACAGACACCCCCGGTTAACAAAATGTAAAATAAATAAATAATAAATAAATACTTATGCAATATAGCCCTGACAAAACCTGCCCACCTGTTTCCAGTTTAGGTGCTTATTGACGGTGCTGGCTGAATTCCATGTGACACGCATAAGATATCTTGTGCAGACGTATTTTCAATATAGGTTGACAGCTCCACTGGCATAGTGGGATAAAGCCATGACTATGGCACAAACAACTCAATTTTGATAAGTGTTTCAAATACTTAGTGGCATGGGGACAGGAGGAGAGAGGAATGATAAGGTTTTGCCTGCTCACCTCTCTTCAGGGGACGGATGGGTCAATGGGTTAGCAGGCTAGTTGTTGCCTGTTGCTTGTCGGAGATCAGAAGAACAGAGTCTTGGCCTAGGTGGGTAGGTAGGCCTATGGGTAGTATTGGTGTTTGTGAATAGGTAGGGATGCTCCTAGTTCACACCTCATAGCAGATGGTGACATACAAGGAGACTAGCATGTCAGAGGATATAGGGCCTGTACCTATACACACATCAGTCCTTGAGCCAAGCTCAGTATAATGACCAACCCCGGGTGTTGCAGTCCCTGGCTGCTAGGTCATAGAATAGTCCATGTAAGCTAGAAGGTGGTTTTATCTGAAGTTGAAAAACTCCTTCAGGGTAGGGAAAAAGCTGGAGTATGTACCAGGCTAGCAGATGGCACTGAAGGCAGGCATCTGCTATTGGCCAAGGATGGGGGAGACATCAGCAGAGTTTAACCCCAACACTTGTGGTAGTTCAACAGCAAAAAGATTATGATGGGATGCCAGTGATGTGTAGACAATTAAGCACTGCAAAAAACTCCAGATAAATGTATTTATCTGGAGTATTGTATTTATTATAGGAACTGATGATACTGAAGGTCAGACATTGACAAAGTTGTTTGGTTACAAGCATATTTACCCTCCTTTCCTGGAGGAAATAAAAAGTAATTTCCTAAAGAACCATGTTTCCTTTTACAATATCTCAATTATATGTGCACAGCCAGGGTACAGATGTTCCCCTTCACTTTGATAATTTAAATAGAAGGCTGACAGCTAAAAAGAGCAGAAAAGACTGGTGGAGAGATATGGAAGAGACAACCTTGAGCAATAATTTTTTTTATTTTTGCTTTAATTATTTGAGATGAGGAATTAATCATCAGAGCCATATTCTCGTTCTAAAAGATTACCTTTCAACTGGAACAGGCTGCCCATTCATGTGAAACAAAGCTGTTCCCTAAACTATTCAAACACAGTTTGGACAAATTTATGGGAAATCACAAATTTACCCCTGACTTGTCACCTGTGGCCTTTATGGACAGGGGCAGTTCGTAGATGCGCTAAGGAAAAAGCATATACCAAAGCCATTCTAGCCCATGAGGTATTGATAATTGGGAAAACTGGGACATGAATGGCTGGGCTTAAAAAGGCTCTAGGGATGTTATCCTGGTACCCTTCTATGATCCTATGGTCCTAAAATGTATAATGTAGTTTGCATATAGGGGAATTGTAATCCTGAATTGCTTTTCTTGAGAATATAGCAACTAAAAAGGGGGTTTTGTGGATGGTCTGTAGGGAAGTAGAGAGATATGTCTTCTAAAATGTCTTATATGTAGAATGTCCTTCAGAAAGGCTTTAGCAGAAGAATTTACCACTATCTGTGAAAACCTGGCACACAAGCAGAAAGTGTAGAAATGTACTTTGAAATGTACCTTGACAAAGGAGTATACAGAGTGGCACAGAGATCATTGATATAACATTATGTTCCATTCAATCAAAGCTCTATTTGCAGATTTAAGATATATTTTTTAAATTTTAACTGACATGATTGTCTCATAGTAAGCCTTCTGACTTCCTTTATTATTCTTAATACTTGTTTAGAAAAGACAGAACTACTTGGAATAAAAACTCAGTCTTCCAAGCTTACAAATTCTGTTTTTTCAGACTAGGGTGCAGGACTTTGTTCTGTTACTGAGTTAATAAGAACCTAAGTAGACATAAGGACTATGGAGAAATGGCAGACAATTTCATCAAATGAGAGAATTATTGCTGTCATAGCCAGAAAGGAGCTACAGCTATGAAAATGAGGTTGGCTTTGTCATGCATGAACTTGAAAAGTATTTTTCGGGTAAGACAGAATGGAGGAAAGGCATATAGCAAGGTTTGAATCCATGGAAATAAGAAGATGCTTAGGTTCAATGCAATCTCATGATGAATAATGGAACACAAGATTTGGTGCTGGCTGCTGAGATGTATTGTAAATAGGTCTGCTTCTGGCTTATCTCAGTTTCATACAATCTTTTAAAAAAATCAATGAATCTAGCTTGTATTAGTGAATTAGTTATTTACCTACTAAAGGAATTTTTCTGTTGCTCCTTCAGACTTGAAAAAGGTACTCAAGGAGATGTAGAAACATCTGGTGCCGTCTGCTTGTTGGTGTACCAAATAACTGCAGTGATTTGAAGATGATCTGGAAGCAAATTGCCCTGAAATGCTGTCAAGGATCTGAATACTGTGAAGCAATCTTTATTGTTGAAGTCAGTTGTCCAGCATTGAGACACTGTTGAAGTGGGCTCTTAAAACATTGTCAGAAGACTCTGTTGTCAGCTACTGAGGCATTGTCAGAAGAAGCAGAGGCATGCCATCGAAAAGGTTAACTGCACCCATCCTCTACCTCATTTTGTACTGAGTGGCATCATTGATTGTAAGATACCTGAGGACTGGTTCCAGGTACTCCTGATTTTTCCACAATGAGTTGTCAAATGACAGCTTTTCTAGGAAGCAACTCTCCGAACCTGACCCACCAAAATCAACCTGATATAAAATGCTGTAAACATTTTTCAGAAATGCAAGCTCCCCTGTACCTCTTATGTAGTGGCAAATTACCCATAACCTCACCAAAAAAACAGCGATCCGGGAGTTGAACTTCAGCGAATCATGCTTGTTAAGTTAGTTCTTCAGAGAGTCGGGGGGTAGTACAGTAACCATTCTGGGTACCCCACTCAAATCTTATCATGTTGAGTTTTTGCACAAAGAATAACAACAATGCAAAAATATGTAGCTAACAACATTTAGGTGCTACTCTGCTGCAACTGCCTGCTACCGAGAGAAATTCATCATCACATTTTGCATTCCCAGTTGCTTGTCCTGATGATTAAATAGTTTCTTCTGAAAAGAGTCTGTGGTAACCTAAAGACAGATTGTGGAAACAGTAAGGACTAGATATGAGTTCTTGTAATTTATGTTGCTCTCCAAGGGCTGAATCAAACAGACCGTTATACTGATGAGTTGTAACATTTGTTCATGGCACTAGGCTATGAGCAATCAATCACCCAGGTATGAAATACAGACCACATTTTCTTTCCAAAATTTGCAAACACTAGAGTTAATCATTTGATAAATACTCTGAAAGGTGCTGTTAACCTAAGTCCATCCATCCATCCATTCTTCCATGAGTCCCCTTTCCCATTTTTGCACATGGGGTCAGGGAGTCACTTCAACAATGACAATCATCTAGAGCCAAGGTTTATACCACCAGGTGGCTAGCACTGCCACGGTAGTTCTTCCATACAGCACACTCGCATGTACGTTCACACCTATGCCCAACTTAGAGCATCCAATCCACGTACTGCATGTCTTTGGAATGTGGGAGGAAACTGGAGCTCCCAGAGGAAACCCACACAAACACAGGGAGGGCATGCAGACTTCACACAGAAGGCATACTAGCCAAGAATCAAACCAGGGCACCTTTTGCTGTGAGGCAACAACACTATCTGCTGCATCACCGTGCTGCCCAAGTAAGAGTTGTAAACTAAAGGTGAGCACTATTATGTGCTTGAAAAGCATGACAAGAACTTTTTAAATGTGTCTGCTTTAAGGTGTATATGGCTAGGCATCTTATGGAGGCCTGTAATCACATACCTGGTACTGTTGTTACGTTCCTATGTTTCTATGTTCCTAAAACCAATAATGCACTATCTAGAATCTCAAGAAATGTCTGCATGATGGTCTTATTATAATCTGCAGCCATATCTGCTTTCACTGTGTACAATCTTTTATATGAATCCAAGCAGAGGAGTGGCTAGGAATAGGCAAAGGGGGTAGTTTGGGGGTGCAATCGACAGATGCCAGTCGGTCAGTAGTGCAGTACTAGCATCGATTTCTGTATCTGTATTTCTGAATACCAGTACAGAAGTGAATGCTAATACCACATTTGCTGCCATTACAAAGTGGGCAGGGAGTGGAACAGCTGGGGCATGAAACTTTTGCTTAAAAGTGAATCTTTTTTGCTCTCCTTCTCTTTATTATTATATTATCAGCTGACTGCCCAAAAGGCTAAGTCCTGAGTGACTATTGTAGTCAACAACTGTGTTTCAATGTGTATAGGCTAATTCGCTTCCCTGAGTTAATCCTGCCATCTCCACAGTACTGTTGGTATGTCTCACCTCATGGATTTACCCATGGTATCATAGGTACATTTCAAAATATGAGTGCCTACCTCAGCAGGGTCAGATTAACATGGGCAAATGGAGCAGGTATCCAAGACCCCTGCCTCAAAGGCCCCCCCCACACTATACAACAGAGGGCAAAGACCTAACAACAAGCAACACAGCTTGATTGGCTAAGTAAACCATAGTCTGTCTAGCGAGAAACCGCTGATAGAATTTACAACACTTATGTTTCCCCTCTCAGGATTTTCGTGTTTGACCTTCACATGCCCTGATGCCTTCAGGCACATATATATTTTTTTCAAATATTTTCAGGGTAGGAAATACTGAAAAAAATATTCAGGTCAGCATCAGTCAAGAAGAAACCTCCTGCTCTGCCTGCTTAGCATACATCTAACTGGTACACACAAGTGCCCATCACTTTCATTCTCCAATCACATGCATGCAACAGGACGTGCCACATATGCAATATGCAAAACAGAAACCATTATTCTCATTTTACTTGTACATTTTTTTAATCAGCTCATTTTCGAAGCAGTAAAAACATGGACGTGGACATTTTTCTTGACAGGTTAATGGATTGGAATGCAGCCAGACACAGAGCAGTTGCAGGATGAAACCAGGCCAAAGCCAATTTACAGTAAGTTACTAACTCTGACAGGAAGACTATGGTAGGATAGATAAGATAATAGTGTAACTTTAAAAAGAATAAGTTATACTAGTTGACTAAAAGAAAGGCCAGATGTATAAGCAGGACTGGGGCACCTCTGTTTATTGAGGGAACTGAGGACGGAATATTAAAATGTCCCAGATTCGTCAGCCTCTTAGTTGGCTGAGGGCAAATAAAAAAAAAATAATTAAATTGGATATTAGCAATGTTCAGTTTGAAAAAGAGTCTTCAGAGTTCACTTTTTATTTAAGGTAGATTTGTGAAGCTTCAAGTGCCATTTTCAAAATAAAGCAAACTGAAAGGCACCCTGACTACAAAGAGATAAATAATACCAGCATCTTTTTAACAACTCATGAGCTGAATTAATTGGATTCATTTGTAAAGGTGTGAAAGGAGTGTATTGTATTTGTCATGAGCACACATTTAAATTAAAACAAGAGTCACCATCAGAATTACCTTTCCTTGAAACACTATTTTCTTTGAATCACAAAAATGATCGAAAAAGGAAAACTGTTTCCTTTTCCGAACAGTTAAAATATCACTAACTTATAGAGATAATCTGTGTGAATAGCTGCAGTGTTAGTGGAAATGTGTTTAGCATGTTATTATGTAGTGCTGGGGTTAGGGGCAGGATTAGTGTTAAGAGTTAGTACACGTGAGTAAGGGTGGGCATGCCAGCTATGTTCTAATTTTGTTTGTATTACTATTTACTGAAATGCATTCTCTTCCTCACTCCTTCACGTTTGCAGCTACATTGGTATCATTTCTTCTCAGATGTTGCTTGTGGAAAGTCATTTTAAGTAGCTTATGGCAGAGTCTCAAAAGAATTGTTAGCAAACACATGAGTGAAAGGGTCAGCATATCTTTTCATGCCCACGGCTGCAGGTGGTCTGTACTTGTGATTCTCAATACTAACAACTGTTTGGCATTTAAGTTTGGATTGTAAGCCTACTTTGCATCATTTTGTAGTTTTTACAAACTTTTGGAAGCTGCAGCCCCTGCTTTTCTCTTTTTACACAGTTCTAGGTAAGTACATTGATAAATCACTTCTGTTAAATGGGAGCGTTTTCTGGTTGTGACAATACAATGCCTGTCACTACTAAAGTTTAATATGGCAGGGTTTCTCTGGGCTAAAATCAGGAATTTAAGAAAGTGCCTGGCTTCAGGGGTCTTCACTTGATGAATTATGACAACTGCGGCTTTCAAGAAAAGGTAAGGTCACCTCCACAAGGAGGTCAGTCACCAGTAGAGTCCCCAAAGGCTCTGTGCTAAACTCACTTCTGTTTGGCATCTACTTCTCGGATGTCAAAGCCAATGTCAAAGACCTCTGGCTAACCAAGTTCACAGAATATTGCAAACTGGAAGCAGTCACTGAATTCCCCCCAAAATGAAAACACCCTGCAGGAAGGTCTAATACAGACAAACACTTCGTGCCAAAGCCATGGCTTAAAACTCAATACCAATAAATGCAATATAGAACCTTTTGGGAAGTTGACTACCCTAGGTAACTATGCCATCAATAAAACACCCTTAAAAGTTGATTCACTAATCAGGGATCTGGGAACTCATGTAGATAGTTACCTAGCCTTTGACCAACATGTGTCCAAGGTAGTAAGAAAAATCTTCTGTGTTGCTCAACTTATAAACAAAGGCTTTGCATCTAGATCCAGAGAGGTCATCATACCACTGTACTTGGCCCTCATCAGATCCATCATAGAGTATAATGCCCCCTTTGGTATGTATCTGGCCAGACACATGCAGCAACTGGAACATCCGCAAAGATTCCTTACGAAAAAAATACAGAAAGTAAACAAAACCATATCTCTCAACTGTGCAGATTTTCACAGAATGTCCAGATTTTTGCCCCATATCCGTGGTCTGTTCCTCAAAAACATTGTGTTTTTTCTAGATTTTTGTGGCAAGTCAGTATGCAGTGAATTCACTAAATAATGACAGGCATTTCAGTTTCAGACTTTGTATCTTCAGAAAATGTATGGAAACACAAGACCTTTTATCCTAGCAAGTTTCTAAGTCTATAATAGAAGTATTTTAAAATTGTCCCTAGTTTTTGGGTTCTGTCCAGATTTTTTGTGGTAAGAGGTTGAGAGCTATGTAAAATTTCCTATGATGATTGCCTCAAAGCCCTGTCTCTTTACTCAGTATCATACAGAGTTCTAAAAGATGATCTTTGCCTAGCATACAATACATCCCTGGGCCTTGTTTTGATGAACCTTTTGCACAGCCATACAACAAACCACATCAGGACTACTATATTAAAAGACCTAAATGTTGCTTGCGACATTAATTTGACATGTTTGAGAAACTTGTATGTTTCTCAGAGAATTCCTATTCTCTGGAACAGGCTCCTCATCCATGTGAAGCAGAGTTCCTTCCTATCCCTGTTTAAGAGCAACTTGAATCAATGGATGGGTAATTGGAAAGTCACCCCTGGTCTGATGCCTATGTCCCTGATGGGCAAAAGCAGTCAGTAAATCACCCCTATATAAATCAAATTTATGGGTCAGATTTAGGTTGCACGGCTAAGCTTATAATGACCCTGGTGTTCGTTAGTCTAGTATACACCTACGAAAGTAGGAATCTTTGAACTGAATAAACTGAATAATGAAGCAAAGGATTCTGCAGCATGAGCCAATAACATCAAAGTTGTACCCGGTGGTTACTGTTGTATTCATCTAAATTTTTCTAAGCATTTTTTGTATATACTACAAGTGAACAGATGTGAATTTATGATGTTCTTTGTGAAACATAACCTGAAATAAGAAATGAAATGTACAATATTATATCTGGTTACCATAGCTTAAAGAGCATGTTATTGGTAAAGTACTTGCTTTTGATTTTATAGTCATTTTAGACTACTCTGCTCGCTCTTGTTGGGAGACTGAAGCTATTTTATGTTAAATACAGATACTGCATGACAGGAAGTGAGAGAGATGTTGACATTATTTGTATCTCATAAATTATGAGAAGGTTTGAGGCCTGTGGTTTTTCTAACAAAATTGTAAATAAAATATATGCATACATGGAAACAACAAGAGGAGTGAAAACAGTTTTATGGAAAAGGATTTTTCTAAGTAGAATAGAATACAACTGATTAAGAAATAATGCTGTGGTGTTACTAAAGAAATGCAGAAAAGGCAAAATGCAAAATTATATTGTAATTGGGAGAAAAATAAAACAGATGTGAACTTGTAAATGTTTAAAGATGTAAAATGTTATGAAGAAAAAGTCTGAGAAGCTTGAGCATATGAGAATATGAGAATTTAAAAGCAGAAAAGATGGTTTGGTAAACTGTGTTACAGTCTCAACTTGAATAAACTTAGGGACCAACAGTGAATATATTGCAAGATACGGTTTTAGATTTGAACAAGGGTGCTGCAATGGTGCAGCACATTTCTAATCAGCAAGAATCTATATAGTTATTGCTTTTGGTTTCTTTTTGTGTGTTATATCTGGGTTCATGGCTGTAGTAGTCAAGTACTGCAACAACTGTTAGAGCCCACCTTCAAAATATTAGGCAGGGGCTTGTTTCCTACTAATAAGCATTTATTATCCAATAAATGCAAAGATTATCACACTACCACAGGCACCTTGGTAGTTACATTTAGATCTCAGTCTTGGTTAGAAACTCATTAATTCATAGTTTTCCTACCTTATTTGGAGATGTTTGTTCCCTTCTTTAATCTCTTTAAAAATATGGTTTTAGTGCAGAGCCTTAACTAGAGCTGAGTGAAGGGGGTGGCTGCCCCAGATACAAGCTGCTAGGGGGTGCCAAGGGCAGGTGCCAATGGTGTGGGAGTGAAGTATTGGCATTACTTAAATGAAAGTCAATACTGGATTTGCAGTCAAGGCTGAAGTGTTAAAGCAATCTGTGCATGTTGATTTAACTACAGTAACAGCAAGCTGCTTATTACATTTGAGGCAAACGTTTGTTTTTGCCCCTCGACTTAGTGTTGAGGGAGTGCCAGTTCAGGAAATGAAAATGGCAGTAACACCTAACTACAGATCTGCTTCAGTATCCCTAAAAGTGGAAGACAGGGCTCTTGAGAAGAACATGAAACACTGTCTACACACTCAACTCACTGAGGGCATTGAATTTAACGATTTCCGGAGATGAGTGAGCACAAATCAGTTATGTTGTACAGAACACAAGAGCGCATAGTGTATTCTGAAACAAGCGCTTCATGTGTAGGGCAGCACTGTTTACATATTACATCTTGAGAGGAACTTAACCTAGGAAAACAGCTGCCTGAGCAGTGGGAACAGAAGGCACAAAAGCTATAACCCAGAGGAGATAATGTGCAATATTGCTGGCAAATTTGCAGTTTGAGAAAGATAGTTTAGCAATACAAGTTCCCCGAGTCCAACAAAGCAGAACCAGATATACACAAATACCTAATTTTTATATTCAACACCCATGACAATATACATCAGTGTTTGAGATGCATGGCCAAAAACTCACTGTTGTCTTTCTATGGAAATAAACCATATAAAAAAAAAACAGTTAAACAAGGGTGTGTGTGTGTGTGTTTGTGTGTGTGTGTGTGTGTGTGTGTGTGTGTGTGTGTGTGTGTGTGTGTGTGTGTGTGTGTGTGTGTGTGTAGGAAGCACAGCTAACCACCAAACTCACACATATGTGATAAATAGCTAGGAAGAACTCCACAGCTACATCCAGTAGAAAGATTGCAAAATACAGAAACCTGGTGGTAAAGGGAAGGACAAAGATATAACTAAATTACTGTACTAATAGAAATGCTGACAAGTAGAATACCTTATTCATATAACATTGAGATTTGTTGGGAAGGACTTATGCATTTTATGTCCTTCATCAGGTCATACCTATACATTATTATTATTATTATTGTAGTCTGAATGAGTTAAAGAGTGACTGAAGAGATGGTACATTGACTTTAGACATGCTGAAGCTGAACAATCCTGTGTTCCTTATACTTAGGATTATCATTGAATAATTCCACAGCATTAAGGCGGTAGTCTGATGTTATGTCGCTGGCATATAGAACAAATCCCTTTGCTTATGGCTTTGCTAACCTTAGCTAAGCTTGGCTGGTAATAAACATCATGGTAAATAAAGGCTATGACAGAAAAAGAGGTTAGAAATATCCATTAACTTGTCCTCACCAATGATTTCATTAATGCATATTTTGGCACCCAGAGGCACAACATTTGAGTGTCATATAGCATTTCCCATGAAATTATGATTGGTCTATGAATTATATCACTTCTAGCTTTAGAAACATTGTTCATCTGCTTTCACCATCTGAATAGCATATCTTCATTACTTTGTTGTGTTATGCTTATCAACAAATGTGAACCTTCTGAACAAAGATGTAACATCAAGCAGCACATTTTCTTGCAGTCAGATAGTAAGCTTGCCTGGTGGACACATGGCTAGTCACATGGGGTTATATGATGCAAGTATTTGGTGGTCATGTGCCTCATCATGTGGCAGTGATGCCACACTAGCTCCCCCAGGTCTAATCTGGCACTGTTTATCAGCTGTGACATTAACGTTTTTTGCAGTTTATCTTTATTGTCAGAATATGGCAGTTTCTCTAACAATTTGTATACTTACTGCAGAACAGAGGGCATTGCTACATTGTAAATGTGTGCTGTTACAACACTTACTGCAGAACAGAGGGCATTGCTACATTGTAAATGTGTGCTGTTACAACACTTACTGTGGAACAGAGGGCATTGTTACATTGTAAATGTATGCTGTTACAACACTTATTGTGGAGCAGAGGGCATTGTTACATTGTAAATGTGTGCTGTTACAACACTTACTGTGGAACAGAGGGCATTGTTCCATTGTAAATGTGTGCTGTTACAACACTTACTGCGGAAAAGAGGGCATTGTTACATTTTAAATGTGTGCTATTACAACACATACTGCAGAACAGAGGGCATTGTTACATTGTAAATGTGTGCTGTTACACTTTCCGTGGAACAGGGGGCATTGTTACATTGTAAATGTGTGCTGTTACAAAACTTACTGCGGAACAGAGGGCATTGTTACATTGGAAACGCGTGCTGTTACAACACTTACTGCAAAACAGAGGGCATTGCTACATTGTAAATGTGTGCTGTTACAACACTTACTGCCAAAAAGAGGGCATTTTTACATTGTAAATGTGTGCTGTTACAACACATACCACGGACAGAGGGCATTGCTAGATTGTAAATGTGTGCTGTTACAACACTTACTGTGGAACAGAGGGCATTGTACCATTGTAAATATGCGCTGTTACAACACTTACTGTGGAACAGAGCTGCATTGCTACATTGTAAATGTGTGCTGTTACAACATTTACTGCAGAACAGAGGGCATTGCTACGTTGTAAATGTGTGCTGTTACAACACTTACTGCAGAACAGAGGGTATTGCTACATTGTAAATGTGTCCTGTTACCACACTTACTGCAGAACAGAGGGCATTGCTACATTGTAAATGTGTACTTTTACAACACTTATTGCAGAACTAGAGTGGCATCATGAGAACTAAGCTAGGTCCTCACTTAGTGCGAATAAGTGGAATACTCTCCGTTAATTGATACTGTGGAAAGACTCCGCTCTAATTTCTACTGACATTATCTTCATAACCACATTATCAGTACCCATGCGACTGGAATATAGGCTGCTCTGTATGGATAGTGTAACATTCTGAGAAATGGAGGATTAAACTACATCTGATGCTTAGGGTTCAACTGTATCTTGCCTTCCCCATTAGAATTCAATCAATTGGGTGCATTGGCTGCTTTTTGGGATGGCTTAAGGCCTATAGTGTTCTAGGACTCTCTGGCATTTTACTGCTTTCTGTCATTACTGCATTATCCTAGATATACCTGCATCCTACTAGCAGTCTTTAGAACTGCCCTGCATGGTTTAGTACTTAAATGGCTATCTGCAATGCTTAGCAATGTTTGACTGGTATTTTACTGCTTTCTGTCATTACTGCATTAGCCTAGATATACCTGCATCCTACTAGCAGTCGTTAGAACTGCCCTGCATGATTCAGTACCTAAATGGGTATCTGCAATGCTTAGCAATGTTTGACTGGTATTTTACTGCTTTCTGTCATTACTGCATTATCCTAGATATACCTGCATCCTACTAGCAGTCGTTAGAACTGCCCTGCATGATTTAGTACTTAAATGGGTATTTGCAATGCTTAGCAATGTTTGACTGGTATTTTACTGCTTTCTGTCATTACTGCATTAGCCTAGATATACCTGCATCCTACTAGCAGTCATTAGAACTGCCCTGCATGATTCGGTACCTAAATGGGTATCTGCAATGCTTAGCAATGTTTGATTATTTCCTTTACCTGTCACTGCTTAGCAAATCAGTTTGTATCCCTGTCTAGAACTGTGTAGATGTACCTAACATATAACCTGAACCTGCATCTTTTTTAGACTTAGCAACTGTAGTATTCCTAAGTCCATGTTACCATTTTAGTAAGTGTATGCATCTTTTTGGACTTAGCTTTTGTAGTATTCCTGAGTGCAAAGTTATCTGTTTAGTAAGCGTACATGTTAAAAGTGCTTTTTACCATGGTATTTTTCTGTGTTGTTACCTTAACTGTATTAGCTCTATACTGATACACTGCTGGCATTACATTTAATTGTTAATTTTTCTTCCTCTAACCTACTTGGCTTTCAAACTCCTTCCTGTATTTAGACTAAGAACCTACCTGCCTGGTCAATAAGGACCCCCTTCTAATTAATCCTGCTATCTCAACTGCATCCCTAGGATACTTTCGTCCTAAACTCAAAGTCCCTCCTGCCAAAGGATTCAAGGAAGTATGTTTTGACCCCACAACCAAACTGTTTATTGTATTGTTCTTTTATTAAGATTGAATTCTCTGGTGTCTGTTTAAGACTCAATCCTGAACCAGGAACCCAGCAGCCAGACCCTGCTCTCCCCCTGTGTAGTAACTCCTCTCTTCCTTTGTAACTAAGAACTGAGTTACCTCTTACTTGCCCTTCTCTACCCTACCATCTCACTTTAATCTACCTTCTGACCACTAGGTGGCAACCTTCACTTGCTTTTGTTATATCCCTTATTCCCCTCTCCAGTATCAAAACCCTCACTACTGTTTACTTTCATTCTTCCCTTTTTCTCCTCCTCTCTGTATCTGACTGTTCTAGTACTTACCCCTCTGTTAGCTACATTCCCCTTTCCCCTCACCACTATCCCCTGTAACCTAACCATTGTAGTAGTTTTCCCCACTCACCTGGAATTCCTAGAGCTCCTCTGCTATCTCTTGCTTCTGATTGTCTCTGTGATTCTCATCCTTTACTTGCTCAAACCCACTCTGTTCGCCCTGCGGGCTCACTCCGCTCCCCTACCCTACCCCCAATTCCAACCCACCCCCAGTGGTTCTAAACTTATACCTCTCTAACCACTCCCCCATTTTAGCTCATTAACCACACTCTACCCCCTCCCCTCTTGCTCAACCACTACCCATCCTCCTATATCTTTAAAACACACACAAATTCTTTCTACTCTTCCTTTCTGCTTTTTCACTTCTACTTCCCAATTTTTCTTCCATATACCATATACACTATCACTATGCCTCCACCTCTAACCTCAAATTATTTAAAACATATTCTCCTTTTTTCACTTCTTCTTTAGCTTATGCTACTGTACCATCTAACCTCATATGAACAACTTAGACTCAAAGAACCATACACTTTCATTCAGCATACTAACTCACTTTCCCAAAACACATTCCATCCATTCTCAAACATTATTTCTTCTCCCAACTACCTTCTTGCAAAATGTCATAGAAAATTCCACATAACTTACACTAATCACGTATACAGAAAATCTTTACACATCTTCACCGAATCCTTTAACGAAAAAATAAGATTACTTCTCTCCCTTCTAGCAGGTGACATTCATCCCAACCCTGGCCCAAATAACACTGCTTCTATAAACCCCCTCTGTCCTCCACCCTCACACTCAAACGTATCCGCCAAACCCCCAAACTCCCTCTCTATAGCTCACCTTAACATCCGTAGCATTAATAATTAAATTGCCCATCTCCATGCACTGCTAGACATACACTCATTTGACATCCTTTGCCTGTCTGAAACCAGGCTTAAACCAACAACCCAAAACAGGGAGATTTCTCCCCCTGGCTATAACATCTTCAGACTAGATCGCAAAGCCAAAAAGGGTGGTGGGATAGCAATTTTTTATAAAACTGGATTGCAAATTACTGTCATCCATGAAAAACCTCCCTCTGTAAGTAATGCTGAAATCCTTATCTCCAAACTCCAGCTTAATTCCCACAAATCCATCTATATAATATGCACCTACCTCCCCCCTGGAAATAACATCAGTACCCTAGAAAAGATCCTTAGCTGGCTCGCTATTCAATTCCCACAAGAAACCATAGTCCTGGGCGATGTCAGTATCGAATGGAAAACCTGCACCTCTCTACAACCCCCCTCCTAAATCTTTATGGCTTTTCTCAACTAGAGCTAACAAATCTAACAACAAAGAAAGCATATTGGATTGGATTCTGATAAATAGTCACCAACATACTTATACAGTAGGGACACTACCAGATGATTTAAGTGACCATGCTCTTACTTACCTAATCAGACATAAAAATGCTACCCCTAACCTAACTAAATACAAAATGGTCAGAACAAATAAAAACTTTAACCCTGAAAGCTTCCTAGCAGAACTCAGTGCTTGCAACTGGTCCCCTCTTAAACTACTGCCTCTTGATGATGCTGTAGCTTACTTCAACTCCAAGTTCCTTTCTATCCTAGACTCTCATGCTGGCCTAAGATCTATTAGAATTAGCTCAAAACCTGCCCCTTGGCTCTCAAAAGATACACGGCATAAAATTATTCTGAAAAATAAACTCTGGACCAAGTACCATAGCACTAAAGATCCCACTGACCAACTTAACTTTAGACAAATCAGAAACTCCACCAAAAAAGCAGTACTTCTAGATAAAAGAAACTACTACTGCCATTTACAACAAGCTAACCAACAAAATCCACAAAAGTTCTGGGCAGAAATAAATAGTCTCTTAAAACCTGGCCACTCTGACACCCTTTGCCCCATAGGCACTTCCAAAAACAACCCTAAACAAACCGCTGATGCTTTCAATACATTCTTTACTGAAACTGTCCTGTCTCTAGCTAATCCCCCGATATCACCTCTCAGTCCACCTCCCCTAACACTTCTATTCCCATATTCCAACTGCAATCAGTACCTACATCACTTATCTATTCTCTTCTCCACAAACTTAAAGCCTCCTCTCCACCTGCTGACCTTCTGCCTGCTCAGTATCTAAAAACTGCAGCCAAACCACTAGCCTATCCCATTTCCATTTTGATTAACAGAACCATTGTCGAAGGCTATATTCCTTCTGTCTGGAAAATTTCACATATCATTCCCCGGCATAAAGGTGGAAATTCAACAGAACTCTCAAACTACTGACCTATAGCCCTACTCTGCCCCCTGGCTAAAATCATGGAAAAATGTATCCAAAAACAACTTCTTATTCACATCTTGAATAGCAACCTA
This sequence comes from Protopterus annectens, assembly GCF_019279795.1. Lineage (NCBI taxonomy): Eukaryota > Metazoa > Chordata > Ceratodontiformes > Protopteridae > Protopterus > Protopterus annectens. The sequence continues at coordinate 703,785,911 of NC_056751.1, read as the reverse complement.
CATTCTGACTGTCAACATGGGTTCAGACCTTTCCACAGCACCACTTCAGCCCTCCTTTCCTTTACTGATTGTATCAACAAAAATCGAAATAATAATATCCTTACCTCTGCTCTCTTTATTGACCTATCCAGAGCCTTCAATATGGTCAATCATCAGATACTGTTAAATTTACTTAAAACATTCTCACTAGACTCAAGAGCTACAATGTGGTTCCACTCCTATCTTCATAACAGACAACAGGCAGTGCTCTGGCACAATAACTTATCCAACCATCTGCCCATTACCCTCGGAGTCCCACAAGGTTCTATACTTGGCCCCCTTCTGTTCTCTATCTTTATTAATGGTCTTCATACCAGTATTCCCTCTGCAACCTGTACACAATATGCGGATGATTCTACTTTGATTTGTTCTGCTTCATCCCCCTCCGAACTGCACTCTATCACCCAACAGACTTTCCAAACTGTTGAAACATGGTTCCTAAAATGATGCTTAATCCTAAACCCCAAGAAAACCAAACTGTTACTGTTCTCCCCCACCTGAAAATCCTCTCCTCTCAACTTCTCTGTCTTGTCTAGTAATGGCACTAACATATCACCTGACCCCACTACCAGGCTCCTCGGAGTAAAGATAGACAATAAATGTTTTGACTATCACATTAACAACACTATAAAATTAGTTAACAGAAAACTAGGATCCCTGTATAGAATTAAAACACTCCTTACTCCACTTACCAGAACTTCCATTGCCCATTTCCATCTGATTTCTTCCCTCCTTTATGCCTCTCCTATTTACACATACCTGTCCAAATCTAACCTCTGCAAACTGGCTGTTGCCTGTAACAGTATTGCCAGATTTGCCTCTGGCTCTACTTTTAGAACCCACCACTGCATAAAATTAAAGCAATTGGGATGGCTTGAGCTGCAAAATCTGATCTTATATAACCAGCTCTCCTTAGCCCATATAACCTCTACAAACCTACTAACACCCCTATACTCACCTCCCTTATCACTCCTTACAGCAACCTTAAAAGCCTACGTTCGTCTAATAAACTTCTTATATCAACTTGCAAATCCAATAACTTGGCAGGCAAATCCTTGTTCTCAAACACAATAGGTAAAGCCTGGAACTCTCATCCTGACAATCTCACTGCTATCTCTTCTCTTCCCTGTTTCAAATTCCAACTCAGAACTCACCTGAAAACTCACTGGCTCTGCCCCTGCACAAACCCTGACTAGCTTTCAATGTGCTACTAGTACTTTCAATTGTCCTTCATACAAATCTTACACTAAATCTTTTCGACTGCCATGCATAATTTGTATACCCTTAGTCTGTAATTAATTTCTAATTGTTGCTTCTGTAAGAACATGCTAATGATAATACTATTATATTTTTTTTCAATGTAATAAATTTGTAAATTTTTGGAGCTTTTCTCCCCGGGCCTCTACTGAAAATGGACATATATCTAGCTGGACCAGCCCGGTAAAAAATGTAAAATAAAATAAAAATAAATAAAAATAAACATCAGAGGGCATTGCTAATTTGTAAATGTGTGCTGTTACAACACTTACTGTGGAAGAGAGGGCATTGTTACATTGTAAATGTGTATTGTTACAACACTTACTGTGGAACAGAGGGCATTGCTACATTGTAAATGTGTGCTGTTACAACACTTACTGTGGAAGAGAGGGCATTGTTACACTGTAAATGTGTACTGTTACAACACTTACTGTGGAACAGAGGGCATTGCTACATTGTAAATGTATGCTGTTACAACACTTACCGTGGACAGCTGGCATTGCTACATTGTAAATGAGTGTTGTTATAACACTTACTGCAGATCAGAGGGCATTGTTACATTGTAAATGTGTGCTGTTACAACACTTACTGCGGAACAGAGGACATTGCTACGTTGTAAAAGTGTTCTGTTACAACACTTACTGCAGAACAGAAGGCATTGTTATATTGTAAAAGCGTGCTGTTACAACACTTACTGCAAGAAAGAGGGCATTGCTACATTGTAAATGTGGGCTGTTAAAGCACTTACTGTGGAACAGAGGGAATTGTTACGTTGTAAATGTGTGCTGCTACAACACTTACTGCGGAACAGAGGACTATGTTACATTGTAAATGTTAGCTGTTACAACACTTACTATGGAACACAGGGCATTGTTACATTGTAAATGTGGACTGTTACAACACTTACTGCAGAAAAGAGGGTATTGCTACATTGTAAATGTGTGCTGTTACAACACTTACCTCAGAACAGAGAGCACTGTTACATTATAAATGTGTGCTGTTACAACACTTACCATGGAATAGAGGGCATTGCTACATTGTAAATGTGTGCTGTTACAACATACTGTGGAACAGAGGGCATTGCTACATTGTAAATGTGTGCTGTTACTAAACTTACTGCAGAACAGAGGGCATTGTTACATTGTAAACGTATGCTGTTACAACACTTACTGTGGAACAGAGTGCATTGCTACATTGTAAATGTGTGCTGTTACAACACTTACTGTGGAACAGAAGGCATTGCTGCAATGTAAATGTGTGCTGCTACAACACTTACTGCAGAACAGAGGACATTGCTACATTGTAAATGTGTGCTGTTACAACACTTACTGCAGAACAGAGGGCATTGTTACATTGTAAATGTGTGCTGTTACAACACTTACTGCAGAACAGAGGGCATTTTTACATTGTAAATGTGTGCTGTTACAACTACTGTGGAACAGAGGGCATTGTTACATTGTAAATGTGTGCTATTACAACACTTACTGCAGAACAGAGGGCATTGTTACATTATAAATGTGTGCTGTTGCAACACTTACTGCCAAAAAGAGGGCATTGTTACATTGTAAATGCATGCTGTTAGAACACATACCATGGACGGAGAGCATGGCTACATTGTAAATGGGTGCTGTTACAGCACTTACTGTGGAACAGAGGGCATTCTTACATTGTAAATATGTGCTGTTACAACACTTACTGTGGAACAGAGGGCATTGCTACATTGTAAATGTGTGCTGTTACAACACTTACTGCAGAACAGAGAACATTGTTCCATTGTAAATATGTGCTGTTACAACACTTACTGCAGAACAGAGGACATTGCTACATTGTAAATGTGTGCTGTTACAGCACTTACTGCGGAACAGAGGGAATTGTTACATTGTAAATGTGTGCTGTTGCAACTTACTGCGGAACAGAGGACATTTTTACATTGTAAATGTTTGTTGCTACAACACTTACTGCAGAACAGAGGGCATTACTACATTGTAAATGTATGCTGTTACAACACTTACTGCAGAAAAGAGGGCATTGCTACATTGTAAATGTGTGCTGTTACAACACTTACTGCAGAGCAGAGGGCATTGTTACATTGTAAATGTGTGCTGTTACAAAACTTACTGTGGAACAGAGGGCATTGCTACATTGTAAATGTGTGCTGTTACAACACTTACTGTGGAGCAACGGACATTGCTACATTGTAAATTTGTGCTATTATGACATTTACTGCAGAAAAGCAGGCATTGCTACATTGTAAATGTGTGCTGTTACAACACTTACTGTGGAACAGAGGGCATTGTTCCATTGTAAATGTGTGCTGTTACAAAACATACTGCGGCACATAGGGCATTCTTATATTGTAAATGTGCGCTGTTACAACACTTACTGCAGAACAGCAAACATTTTTACATTGTAAATGTGTGCTATTACAACACTTATGTCGGTGCAGTGGGCATTGCTACATTGTAAATGTGTGCTGTTCCAACACTTTCTGTGGAACAGGGGCCATTAACATTGTAAATGTGTGCTGTTACAACACTTACTGCAGAACAGAAGGGATTACTACATTGTATATGTGTGCTGTTATAACACTTACTACGGAACAGAGGGCATTGCTACATTGTAGATCTGTGCTTTTACAACACTTACTGCAGAACAGAGGACATTATTACATTGTAAATGTGCTGTTACAACACTTACTGTGGAACAGTGGGCATGGCTACATTGTAAATCTGTCCTGTTACAACACTTACTGTGGAACAGAGGGCATTGCTACTTTGTAAATCTCTGCTATTACATCACTTACTGCAGAACAGAGGGCATTGCTACATTGTAAATGTGTGCTGTTACAACACTTACTGCACAACAGAGGTCACTGTTAAATTGTAAATGAGTGCTGTTACAACACTTACTGCAGAAAAGAAGGCATTGTTACACTGTAAATGTGTGCTGTTACAACACTTACTGCGGAACAGAGGGCATTGCTACATTGTAAATGTGTGCTTTTACAGCACTTACTGCAGAACAGAGGGCATTGCTACATTGTAAATGTGTGGCACTGCAACACTTACTTTGGAACAGAGGGAATTGTTACATTGTAAATGAGTACTGTTACAACACTTACTGCAGAAGAAATGGGCATTGTTACATTGTAACTGTATGCTGTAACAACACTTACTGCAGAACAGAGGGCATTGTTACATTGTAAATGTGTGCTGTTACAACACTTACTGTGGAATAGAGGGCATTGTTACATTGTAAATGAGTGCTGTTATAACACATACTGTGGAACAGAGGGCATTGCTACATTGTAAATGTGTGCTATTACAACACTTAATGTGGAAAAGGGGGCATTGCTGCATTGTAAATGTGTGTTGTTACAACACTTACTTCAGAACAGAGAGGATTGTTACATTATAAATGTGTGCTGTTACAACACTTACTGGGGACAGAGGGCATTGTTACTTTGCAAATGTGTGCTGTTACAACACCTACTGCAGAACAGAGGGCATCGTTACATTGTAAATGTGTGCTGCTACAACACTTACTGCAGAACAGAGGCATTGTTACATTGTAAATGTGTGCTGTTACAACACTTACTGTGGATCAGAGGGCATTGCTACATTGTAAATATGTGCTTTTACAACACTTACTGCAGACAGAGGTCATTGTTACATTGTAAATGTGTGCTGTTGTAACACTTACTGCGGAACAGAGGGCATTGCTACATTGTAAATGTGTTCTGTTACAACACTTACTGTGGAACAGAGGGCATTGTTCCATTGTAAATGTGTGCTGTTACAAAACATACTGCGGCACATAGGGCATTCTTATATTGTAAATGTGCGCTGTTACAACACTTACTGCAGAACAGCAGACATTTTTACATTGTAAATGTGTGCTATTACAACACTTATGTCGGTGCAGTGGGCATTGCTACATTGTAAATGTGTGCTGTTCCAACACTTTCTGTGGAACAGGGGGCATTAACATTGTAAATGTGTGCTGTTCATAGAAGGAAGAATTAATATTGACATTTTCAACTACATCAATATTTCATTTCCTAGACTACCTATTATGTTTGGGATCCCTAAAATTCACAAAAATTTGTCCAATCCACCTATGAGACCTTTGATTGATGGTAGAGGCTCCTTAACCTACCCCTGTGCTAAAGTAGTGGACTTGATTTTGCAGAGATATCTCAAATCGATTCCACAAGTCTGCAAAGACTCTTGGTCATTACTGGCTGACTTAAATGAGGTCACATTAGACTCTTGTGACAATTTCTTGACAATTGATGTTGTAGACCTCTACACCTCTATTCCACATTTAGAAGCGGTGGAATGGTCAACTTTGATGTTAAAAGAGAAGAATGCACTAGAAAATGAGATTGATTTAGTGGGCGAACTGATCGACATTATTTTAACTAACAACTATTTCATTTTTAATAATCGAATTTACTTACAAAAGCAAGGGGTAGCAATGGGCTCCCCTTGTGGGGCCAGTCTAGCAAACATTTTTGTTGCTTATTGGGAGAAAAGTTTTATTTTTAACATTCCTGATAAAAAGAACCTCGTAAGGTACTACACAAGATTCCTTGACGACATATTTATCATCTTCAAAGGGAGTCTAGGTGAGGCAAATCTATTTGTGGAATACCTTAATAACACGACCACCTTTTTCAAATTTACATTTAAATTTGACCCAACTAACATCGAATATCTAGACGTGAAATTGTCTAAACACTCAAATAGAATAGGACTCTATTCTAATGTCTACAGGAAACCAACTTACTGTAACTCTTTTCTCCATTTTTCAAGTGCACACCCCTTTAAACAGAAATGCTCTATAATTAAGGGACAACTAGTACGGGCAGCCAGATTATGTTCACTTGAAGTAGACTTCACCAAAGAGTGTGATAATTTACTGAACATGTTCAAAAACAGAGGGTACCCCAATAAAGTAGTATATGAACTAGTTTTAGAGGTCACAAATAAACGAAGTAAGGGTTTTTACAAACCTATACTCCGCGTCAAGGAAACCACAAGTGACCACTTACTATGTGAACCAATTGACTTATTACAGACTAGTATAGACAGTGAAGTTGATGTCTTTGATACTAACTTATTAAATACTGTCTCATCTTCAGTTACACCTTTAGTCACATCTAGACCGAGTTTTGTTACAGTTTTCAACAATGATAGTAAACACATTAAGTTTATTCTGTATAAAAACTGGCAACTACTAGGTAGAGACAGTTCTCTGTTAGACCGGTTAGGTCACTCATTCACTGTCATTTACAAGAAAGGGGTCAACTTAAAAAACCTTCTAGAAACCAAGAATACAACATTTAAACACAGGACTTTAGGTTGTTTCCAATGTGGAACATGTAACCAATGTCACAGTGTCAAACCAACAAACACATTTGTGATTAATGGTAAAAAACATCTGATACACCATAGACTAGATTGTATCTCTAGAAACATAATATATCTAGCACAGTGTAAAATGTGCCCTGCATTCTATGTCGGCAAAACTGACCGAAAATTCAAGAATAGAATGCAGGAACACTTATATGCTATAAAGAAAGGGAAAGTTGATAACGCACTAGCCAAACATATTGAAATTAACCAAGATCATTCTTTCTTTTTTATTGCTATTGACCAGATTATATCTGACATTAGAGGTGGCCCTACATATGTATTTCTTGAATGTCGCGAATTAGAGTGGCAACTTATGTTAAATGCGTTTTGTTCTCCTGGTTTAAATGAAAACTGCAATATTTCTTGCATTTTGAAATGGAGACGATTTTGTAAATTTTGAGACTGGATAAATATACAACTATGTACTTTTGTGAATTATAAACATAGAGTCTTTATCTGTTAGACTTTTTTAGATAATTTTTATACATTTTAAATGTCTGTTTATATATTATATAGATAGCATACATATAATAGATTTTTAAATTAACATGTCATAAGCGAGTATGTCAGAGTGAATTCAGTCACCATTAGTTTCTGTGACAACTGACTTAATTCACGATCACTACATTATGATAGGATGAATGTATACCCTATCATCTCTGGAGGCACTTTTTAAATTAGCTGAATTTCGTAGTTTGTATAAATTTTTCTGAGGAAGTTACTATAACATAGTGACAAAAACGTTGTTTGTTGCATTAAACTTTCTGAACGTTACTGGAATTTATTGAAGTTACTAAACTTACAGAATTTAAACAACACGAGTACTGTGGATGTGGCGTTGCACTTTTGGCTATTTTTGTTCACTTCCGAGGTTGGTTTGTTAACAGTGTTGGATTGTCTGTTTAACTACATTGTAAATGCGTTCTGTTACAACACTTACTGCGGAACAGAGGGCATTGTTTCATTGTAAATGTGTGCTGTTACAACACTTACTGCAGAACAGAGGGCATTGCTGCATTGTAAATGTGTGCTGTTACAACACTTACTGCAGAACAGAGAGCATTGCTACACTGTAAATGTGTTCTGCTACAGCACTTACCGTGGAACAGAGGGCATTGTTACACTGTAAACATGAGCTGTTACAACACTTACTTCAGAACAGAGGGCATTGTTACATTGTAAATGTGTGCTGTTAAAACAATTACTGCAGAACAGAGGGCATTGCTACATTGTAAATATGTGCTCTTACAACCCTTACTTCAGAACAGAGGGCATTGCTACATTGTAAATGTGTGCAGTTACAACACTTACTGCAGAACAGAGGGCATTGCTACATTGTGAATGTGTGTTGTTAGAACACTTACCACGGACAGAGAGTATTGCTGCATTGTAAATGTGTGCTGTTACAACTGCAGAATAGAGGGCATTGCTACATTGCAAATGTGTGCTGTTACAACACTTTCTGCAGAACAGAGGGCATTGCTACATTGTAAATATCTGCTGTTACAACATTTACTGTGGAACAGAGGGCATTGTTACATTGTAAATGTGTGCTGTTATAACACTTACTGCAGAACAGATGGCATTGCTACATTGTAAATGTGTGCTGTTACAACATTTACCGCAGACAGAGGGCATTTTTACATTGTAAATGTGTGCTGTTACAACACTTACTGCAGAACAGGGGGCATTGCTACACTGTAAATGTGTGCTGTTACAACACTTACTGCGGAACAGAGGGCATTGCTACATTGTAAATGTGTGCTGTTACAACACTTACTGCAGAACAGAGGGCATTGCTACATTGCAAATGTGTGCTGTTACAACACTTACTGCAGAACAGAGGGCATTGCTACATTGTAAGTGTGTGCTGTTACAACTGAATTACTAGACTCTATACCTTTTAGCCATACCTGTCAAGCAACCTCAACTCCCTATCAGAGGAGACACTGACTAGACTCTGTGCTGTTGAGGGAATGAGATCTGAGGGACCTACCTTTTCACTGTTCTCCTGATATCCTGACTAACAGACTAAGCTCCATACTGTCCATCAGCTGTTTTTTATGAGTTTTTTTTTATAGGGTCCTCTGTGTTGTGTGTGTGTGTGTGTGTGTGTGTGTGTGTGTGTGTGTGTGTGTGTGTGTGTGTGTGTGTGTGTGTGTGTGTGTGTGTGTGTGCGCTTAGCTGGAATGGCACCCCATCCAAAAGTGAGTATAGTATGCTTGCATATGTGTGTGTATGTTTGTGTGTCTCTTTTTATGTGCTTCTGTGGTGTGTGTGTGTGTGTGTGTGTGTGTGTGTGTGTGTGTGTGTGTGTGTGTGTGTGTGTGTGTGTGCCGACGGTTGCATCCATGCTTGCTTAGCTGAAATGGCACCCCATCCAGAAGTGAGAATAGTTTGCATACACACTTGTGCGTGTGTGTGCATGTGTGTGTCTATTTGTGTGCGTGTGCATATGTGTGTGTCCAAGGCTAAAATGGTATCCTATCTAGGACTGATTGACTGATTTCCTGCCTTACACCTGTGGCTGGCTGGGATAAGTTACAACTACTGGAGTCTCACATTAGATAAAGTGGATAATACAAATAAATGAAAGCATGATTGAACAAATGACATGGAGAAAAGTGCACCACAGCAGTGTCATTCTTTTGCAGCCTCCCACTACCTTATGACATCAGCTACACTTTTACCTGCATTTGCTTTAAAGTGCCTGTATTGTTGCCCTTTCAGATTCATTGGCAGAAGACTAGGTACAAACACAAGGTGTTTACTCCATACCATTCCTTGTCTCTTCAGTTCAGGCTGTACTCAAAGTGATAATCCAGTGTTTTGGAACTATTGCCTGCTACCAGATTAACAGTGAAGTCACACTCATGACCTCACAACAGTTTTCTATGGCCTCAGGTAAGGAGAAAACAGCAAAAATATGTAAATTGTTTAAGAATATATACTTTATTCTTGTGGAAAGCATAACAAATAGTAAATTACAGAAAGAAGAAATGCAGAAGTGCTGTTAGTGGCTTCAATCTATGTATTAGTTTACTAGGTTTTCATGAGCTTGCCGCACAAAAACATCATTAAACAGCTGTGCAATACAGAACCTGTTTTTTCATAGGTAATTTACATATCTCCCAGGATGGTTTGATAAAAGACAGTTTGTAGATGTTTTTGTGCACACATCCAGTGCTTTTTCATGGTTGTTTTGGCTGTTCCATCTCTGCATTTGCTGAAGGATTTTATTTTTAAGCTGTCTCACACCAGCTTCAGGTTTCATCATAGTAATTGTTTGGGATGCAGATGGTCATTTCTACCACCTCTCCCAAAGATACATACTTTATTCCTTTGTCTTGCATTCAGGTGTTGCCTTATCTTGTACATCATAAACTTTATTTAACCACATGTTGCTTCAATTTCACAGCATGATAGCATGTGAAACTTTGCCAGTGATCTTCAAAAAGTAACATAATGCTACATTTTATAAAAAAAATTGTCATATTCATTGTCGACTTTCTGTGAAATAGATTACAACTGTGTCAGAACTGTAAGCCTTTGTGCTTACCCAGTGAAATTCATAATAAAACTCGCACACATCAGTTTGTCAGTATTTTAGCAACAAAAAAGTAATAATAATGTTAATTATTAAATAAATAAAAGTAGAAATTTTATCCAGAAGAACATGAAAACAAACTGAAAATGAAGTTAAAACACTTTAAGCATCTCGGACCAACTGACTGTAACTAGGAGAGAGTAGTTTATTATGGTATTGGATGTGACTTAAAACGGCAATGACAACAGTGATAGTTTGCATTTACATTATATACACATTTTAACAGAATGATTTCACATAAAAGCCAACAAAGCGAATCCCCAAGTTATGCAAGAATTCTTTTTCTGATTCCATACTATTTGCCTTTTAAATCTAATGGGGATTCTAGGTTATCTTTTAAAATTCTCTCTACAATGTTTCCCACTGTTACAGAAAAAGCCCAATTAGTCACAAAATGTCTGTTTTTCTATACATTTAGTTTTTGAAGTGACATGTTACAGTCCTGACTATGTGTTTATTACTAAATCTACTTTCAAAAAGCTATCATTAAAGAATTTTATTAAGTTCTTTGCTATCATTTGAGTTGCACGGCTTTGACAGCAGCATTCTCCAGCTTCTATTAATTGGTTCAGGGATTTCATTAGCAGGTATTTTAGCTCAGCCAGAGCACCTAATTCACACTTACTCTGTATGAGACTCCTTTGCTGAGAATATAAAGTAGTTAATAAAAACCGTGAGCTTTCTGAACCAAGCATGACCCCATCTATGACATGCTTTTGTGCTATTTTTATGCTTATCCTTATTATGAACCAAAACAGGGACCCGCTTCCCACACTTTCCTCTTGTTTTTTTTTTCCATAATTTATTCTTGTATTATAGTTGTACTTATTTTGTTACTTAGCAATTTTAGATTAATTTGATTGATTGATTTTGTGGAGGGGGGGGGGGTCCTTCAGTCTGTTTTTCCATTATAATCCAGAGTTAGTAGTGGGGCACCTTGCAGCCAAATTCATAGGTTGCACTGGGCTGAATTATTCATTCTTCTGGTTTAGTATTTCCTTGTCCTCACTGCAGGTGCAGAAGAGGCACTGAGCATTTACTAAGCCATGTTTCTGCAACTACCTGTCAAATGTGCACCATTATGTCTAGCTTCAAAGTTGCCTGTGCTGACCTTGGGTTGTATTTAGGATAGAGCCCAAGTCCTCAGCGGAGGATTGTGATGCTTAGATGTACACTCATCGGCCAGCTGTCTTATTCTCTGATTTCATCACTAAGCCAGTGTTGGGGTGGCATTGCCTTTGCTCCAGTTCAGTCTTAGTGACCCTTTTTTAACATTCTGACAGCTTTAAGGTCTGAGTTTTGACTTAGTACTACACTGGCATGTATTCATTCCTGCCAATGCATTCTAGTTAAAATTGTTAATATTTTATGAATTTCACTACATAGATCATAGTATAAGCATTGATATCATGGTTATATACAGCACTTTCAGATCTCAAAATGTAAGTTAATTTCATCACTGTTTCCTAGAAGAATGTTTGCCGGACAGCCTACAAATGCGTTCGTCATTAGGGTACAGTACAGCAATATATCCAATATTTTATATCCACTTTAAGCTGATCTTCATCTACTTCACTTTTTATGCGAACTATAGAATAGTGGTGTCTGGTCCTTTTATATATGGTAGCACAGAAGGGTCAAAAAGCATATTGATGGATGGTCACTTTAATGATAAACCCAGAAACAAAGAAACAAGCGGAGATAATAAAAGTAATAAGAGACATCTACACAACATCATGGTGCACAACAGATTTGTGATGAGGACAAGAGTCTGGAGAGAACTGCAGCTGGTACTACATAGATCAAAAGGTAGAAAGAAGGCACTCTGGAGGCTATTGCAATGAGGAAAGGGGTCCGACCTTTAAGACTAGAAGTCAATTGGTCTTGTTAATGCCTGAGTAGAAGCTGAATCTGGTTTGTTATACTCTTGTTTTTGGAACTGGGAAGAGACTTACTCAGCTCTAGATGTCTTTGTAAACACTGTTTTGTTTTTGCAAGCTACTTTGGCAGTGTCCTGTTTTGGGAAGAAACACTAAAACTAGGTACAAAGTCTTTCTCTGGTATGAAAACGTCTGCCTGCCGAAAGGTAAATTCACTTATGTTAGAACTGCAAAGCACCTGTTTGATAAGAACTGCATTTCTTTTCTGAACATTATATGTTAAAAATAAATCTAATTCTTAAGACACAAGGCTAACTCCAGTGACTGATTTGTCACAAAGCACCTTATATGCTAAATTGTTGTTTTCTAAAGGCAAAACAAAAAACATCTTTACCAAATTATCACTGCTGACATGGGCAGTCATACATTTATATAAATGAAGACAAACCATTTTGACACATTCTCAGTTATAAACATTATAAATCACTTATAATCTTCTATGCAGTCATTGTCAATCAAACATTACATACCTCATTCAGTTCCTGCCTTCCCTTCAACCTCATTCCTCCTCCAAAGCATGATTTCTATGTAATTTGTTCATACCCTTTTCTAAAGATCTCCCTTCCAGTTCTTTTATCTCTGTTACTATATTCAGCATGTTGAAATGATGTATATACAGGGAGAAAAGAAGAAATATCCCCCTAACATATGTAGAAATGCAGACACCCCTTTAACTCTGGTACTTAGTTTGTCTATGATTCAATCACTGTCCAGGATTTTCCACAATTTAAAGAACTAAAATGATTGAGGGGGTGCTAAGCCAGATCAACTGTCAGAAGTAGATATTCCCATTAAAGTAAGAAAACTGAGAACTAGAAGACGCAAGGGAAATTAGGATATAACTGAGAAAAATGGCTAGATAAATTCACTTCTAACTCTTATAAAAAAGACTCCTGTTGAAATATTGAAGGAAGGAAGTACGGGGGATGACTGGGAAAATAAGTGTTACCGAAAAAAAAAAAAAAAAAAAAAAGAACTCCAGCAATTAAAGTAATAAAAGAAATTAGAGCAAAATGAAGGCCGGCAGAATGAAGCCTTGCGGTAAGAATATTCTTAAGGAAAATAGGAACAGAAAATAAGAAACAGGCAGGTGAGTTTCAAACTGAAGAAAAAGAAAAAGGGGGAACCTGGGCATAGTCTTATGTTTCCCCTTGTTATACCAAAGCAGAACAAGAAGTACTGCTCTAAGACTAAAACCACCTCTACGAAAGCGAAAGGGAAATGTCTAGTACCTCCGATGCAGGAGAATCATTATTATGTTGTGCCCGTCATAGAGGATGAACTAGATGAAGGGAAGAGCCTGTAACTGTGTTTGTAGGAGAACAGGCAAGAGCTACCAGGTTAAATAAGGCTGGCGAGGGAAATCCTGCCTTGCAAGCCTCCAGGTGCTCCGTGTCAAGAAAGCTTAGTAAGGAGGATGACATCCTCAGCTAAAAAGAACCTAGAAAATAAGTCGGGGATGCAAAAAACAAAACAAGCCCACTGCATATCTTTTACTTTTTAAAAATCTATACTCAGAAATAAGGACATATTCAAGAGTTGCCTGGTAAATCCAGTTTACCTTAGCTTATCATAGAAACTGCAACTAAATCCACTTAAAACCACATTGAAAAGCAGAGTCCTGATGCTAAGCAGTTAGAGATGAAATCCAAAAGATGCTAAAATTGTGGGTTTACAGAAGAATCAGACAGTAGTCAGAATGGTCCAGCTAAACAGCAAATCTATCCTGTGCCCTTACTGCCATAATTGAAAAAAAGCTTAAAAAATCGGGCAAGGAAGGTTATGTTTTAGTCCATTTTAAACTTAAGGAAAGGCTACTGGCAGATTTTATTACATAACAATAACAAGGGTAGCATAAGAACTGAGGTTGCCCTGAGTTCAAGCAGTTAAGAGCACGATTGCCATTTTAGTGTAAATGCAGATTGGCTCTGGATCTGCCCTGCAGTAAAGCAGGCTGTAGGTGAAAAACATTTAAGCAGCTACAATTGCCAGTCATGAACATGGGTGTTATATGAACTGCTACTTGAGCAAGGAACCAAGAAGCCTTTCTAAACTGTAGCAATGAGTATTTTCCAACAGTGCATAAACAGCATTTTTTATTGTTGTTGTTTCTTACAGATGCAACTGAGAACTGTTTTTTAAACTTTATTTATTTTAGTGGCCCTCAACTCATCTGTCCTATGATTACACTAAACAGGGAACTGCCATTGATGGCTTGCAGCCTAGCTACAGCTGTGTCCCACTAACCCCAGATGCCTAGGAGAGAATGATATTTTCTACGTGGTTTTCCATTACACAGTGTTGTCTTTTCTCCTGCATGGTGTGCCTGCAACATTTTGGAGGCTGACTGACAACATCCTTATACCTCATGCCAGCTATGCTGCACCCTACTTGGATGACATTGTAAAATACTCTGAAGTTCGGGAAAGACATTTTTCTAAGGCTGAAGCCATTTTAAACGCTGTGCCTCAAGCTGAATTGACAGTTATTCCAGCTAAGCACAAGTTAGGGATGGCAAAAGATTGCTATTTCCTCTATGTGTTAGGCTGAGGGGCTTGTAAAACTGCAGGAAGAAAGAATAAAAGCAGCAAAAATGGCCCACACCAACACTAAAAAGTAAGAGAAAACTTTTTGGACCTGTCTAGGCATTATCAGAAGTTTGTCTCTGATTTTACCAGTAGTGCTTGCTCCTGACTGACCTAACTAAAAGTAAGGCTCCACTGAACGTAAAGTTGGCAAATACAATGGAAAACCTTTACAGTTAAAAATATGCTATGCTCATACCCCATGCTCCTTGCTCTTGACTTTTCAAAGCAACCTCTAGTGCATATTGATGCCTCAGATATAGGTAGAACTGCACTTCTGTCTTGCTTTGTACAGTGGGAGGATTACCCAATTTGCTATATTACTAGGATGATTCCTGCTGAGGCCTGAACCAATGGTTCTTTTCTGGTGGGGGGCATACCCCTCAACTGTACAGATTTTTGCAGAATGTCCAGATTTTTGTCTCATATTTCTGGTCTTTTTCTCATAAAATTGTGGTTTTCTGGCAAATCATTGAGGGTTGAAGTCAGAAAATAAACACAGCCATTTGAGTTTCAGACTTCAAATCCTTCAGAAAATTCATGCTAGTGCAAAACCTGTTATTTTATCGAGTTTCTAAGTTTGTAAGAGCAATACTTTAAAAGTGTCCCTATTTTTGGGCCTTTGTCCCACCATTATTTGTGGCTTTATCCAGATTTCTTGCTCTGAGGTTGGAAGGTATGGTGGGGAGGGGGTCATGTAGCTTGGTGGCATATTATCCCTTAGTGATGTGCTGGCCAAAAGAATCAGACAGCATAATGATGAATGGTCACTTTAAGAATTTTAACTAAGACATGACCAGAGATGTTAAAGGTAATGAGTGACAGCTGCACAGGGAAGGATGTAAAGCACAGTGCCCTACTACCCAGCCATTTCATAGGTTCATAGGTAGGTACTAGGCTATCGGCCCAAGGTCCTAAGTAAGCCTAGCAAACAAGGTTCCCTGGCTCTCAACACCCAAGAAAGTTATTTTCCCGTGCCCCTGTTGAGCATAGCCACAGAAGTGATCCTCGGGGTGAATTTCCTATTTCCCATCCACTCATCAAGTTTTTCTTGAAGAGTGCTAATGAAGAACTTTGCTTGACGTAGATGGGTTGCTTGTTCCAGAGTAAGGAAAGTCTCTGGGACAGGAATCTATCCCTCCAGCATGTCCTGTTTATTGTGGTGACAAGGTTTAGGTCCCTAGAGCATGTAGCTCGGAGAAATTGGGATTTCTTTAGGTGTAGCATATCCAACAGCTCTGAGTTTGACATAGCTTTATATGTTAGTTAGAGATCACCTCAGAGTAGGCAATACGCTACAGAGTAAAGCTGGAGTTCTTTTAGACGATCAGTGTAGGGCATCTGTTTGTGGCCAGTAATCCTCTTTGTGAGGTACTTCTGTGGCCTTTCCAGCTGCTGCAGATGTCTTGTGAGGTACATTCCAAAAGGGGCATTGTACTCTATAATGTGTCTAATGAGTGACAAGTAGAGTGGAACAATGACCTCTTTTTTCCTGGATGAGAACCCTTTTGAAATGAGGTGTGCCACGTAGAAGGATTTCCTGACCACTGTGGCAATGTGATTATCAAAGGAGAGACTACTGTCCATCTGGGTCCCAAGGTCTCTTATCACACTTTCAGTGTTAAGTAGACTGCCACCTATGTAGTAGTTCATGGGTACAGAGTTTTTACCAAAGGGGATGACAATGCACTTTTTGGCATTGAGCTTGAGGCCATGTCTCTGACACCAGGCATCGGTCTCAGTGAGGCCCTTCTGTAGGATGTCCACATCATTTGGGGACTCGACTATGGCTCCTAGTTTGCAGTTGTCTGCAAACTTCATTAGCCAGAGACCTTCTGTGTTAGCCTGTACTTCAAGAAGTAGATACCAAACAGGAGAGGACCAAGGACTGAGCCCTGTGGTACTCCACTTGTCACTGGTTTGAAGTCGGATTTGGAGTCTGCAACTTTTACAGTGTGGGTTCTGTCAATGAGCCAGTTGGCAACCATTTTTGTGATGTAGGGATTTATACCTAGTTTCGTGAGTTTATCTATAATTCCAGAAAGGGTTGATGGTGTTGAAAGCCTTGGCGAGGTCAAGATAGGTTGTGTGAGCCACCTTACCCTCATCTACGGCTTTGGTGACCACCTCAAGGAAGTCAATCAGGTTCAGTAGACATGATCTGCCTTTCACAAATCCGAACTGGGTGGGGTCCAAAGTTTGGAGGTTACCAATGTCTTTGTTTATAAGTTCCATGATGATACGTTCCATGGCCTTGCAGACCAGGCTCATCAGGCTAATAGGGCAATAGTTCCTGGGGTCCATGGTGGCTCCACCTTTGTGGAGTGGGATAACTGTTGTTGTGCGCCATTCAGTCGGCACAAAGCCTGATTGAACATGGTACTTAGGTGGGGAGCCAGTTTGTTCTAAGTTCATATAAAGTGCAGCCTGGGATGCTGTCCAGTCCCATGGATGCTGTGTTTTTGGCTTTAGAGAGAGCATTTTTTACCTGCCTAGCTGTGATTACAGGGACTCTGCATTCTTCCGGTATAGATATGGGCCCTTTAGTGGGTGAGAGGGGGATAAAGTTTGCACTAAACCTGTCTGCCAGGATGCTGGCAATATCAGTTGGTTCTGTAATTTTCATGCCATTGTGCTGTATCTCAGAGCAGATCTGGGCATTGCCATTGAGATTCTTGACATAGCTATAGAATGCTTTGTGGTTGTCCTTAGAATCAATGTTAATTTTGTTTTCGTAGCTAGCTTTGGATGATTTTATGAGGGATCTCAACTTCTTACTGAGGCTGACCAGGGAGCTCCTCCACTCATGGGATTTTACTCTCTTTTGCAACAGTTTCTTCCTTCTGTTATAGAGTTTGTTTATGACAGGGGACCACCAGATTGACTTCCTTTTTTTGGAGGATAGCGTCTTGGTTCTGTTAGGGATAGCACGATCCATGCACTCGTGTAAGTGCTTATAGAGTGCATTTGTGTAGGATTCAGCAGTCGTAAGTGTATTATCCATCTGCATGGGTGTCATGAAGTTTGCCACTTCTGTCTTAAGAAGCATGAAGTTGGCTTTGGAGAAATTTTTTACAGTGGTTTCCTTATTGGGGGGGGTGGGCCGAGATGTGGATATCTAGAGTGCTTATGGTTGGATGTGACCAGCAAGGAATTGACTTCAGATGTGGAACTCATGTTGGTAATGACTAGGTCTAGGATATTTTTGACCCTGGTGGGAGTGTGGATAAATTGATCCAGGGCATTGGAATTATGAATTCCAGAAAGTGTTGAGCGAAGGAATTGGTACATGAGTAGTTTTCCCAGTTAATGGTGGGGTAGTTGAAATCGCCCATTATTACATTATTTGGTTGAACCCTAATATTTTCCAGTATATCAAGAAAAGAGGAGTGGAAATCCTGGGGCATGGTGGGGGATCTGTAGCAAGCTACAATTTTGATTGCAGTTTTGCCCAGAGTTAGTTGCACTTGGATAATCTTGGATGCATTATGCTGAGCAACAAGCCTGGAGGTATGGATATCCTTAATGAATATGGACACACCTCCACCTTTAGTGTTCCAGTCCAGTTTAGATGGCCGAAATGTGTGGTATGAATTATAGCCTGGTAATGCAGAGGTGCTCTCTGGAGCCTTGAACCAGGTCTCAGTCACTGCACAGATATTGATATTCTCCATTTTAAGGAATGCTTCGAGTGAGTGCATTTTGAGGTTTAGACTTCTAGCATGGAGTAGCATTACTCTCAGTTTTTGCTTGCCTGTACCTGTTACATTGGTGAATTTGTCATTTGAACCTTGCCTAAAAAAGGCACTATAAGGGCGGCAAGAGCCTTAGCCAGTATCCGGAATCCCAGGGGTGACAGGTGCAGGCCATCTCTGGCAAAGCATCAAGCTCTGTCGACTATGTCGTCTCAAGCAGACAGATACTGGATCCCCTTAGAATGACACCAGAAGCTTAGCCAATTGTTGAAGTCAATCATTTTGTCCTTGTACTGTGGTATCATTCTGGGTGCTGGCAGGATGTTACTCAGGGCTAGGGTCATACCTGCCTGGGCTACAAAATCGGAGAGCTCTTCCATGTCTCTTTTCATGTAGTCCAGGGAGGTACATCTCAGGTCGGTCACACCAATATGGACAATGACAGAGTCATATTTGTACTTGTTGTGGAGTGACCTGAGTGCATGGGTTATGTGGAGGATCTTGGCACCTGATAGGTGGGTGACAGTAACCTTCTCCTTGTTTAGCCTGGTGAGTGGGACATCAGTCTGCCCGACTATAGAGTCACCTATAACTAGTGTGTTAGGTATGCTGCTTTGCCTTATGGGCTGTGGCTGAGTGGCACACTGAGTTTGTGGGCTATGCATCATTTGGGTTGTGTTGGGGGGTGTAGGTTGCTTGCGTTTCTGCTATGGAGGTCTCTGTTGCTTGGACAGATTATTATTGTGAGCCTCCATGAGTGTTTTTGTGTTTCTATGTGTGGATTTTGGTGGTGTAGGTTTAGTGGGACTGTATGATGAGTGTGGCATGGTGCAAGTGTTTACCTTCTCCTCTTGACTGTCAAGTTCAGTCTTGGTTGGAGAGAGCTTTGCCTCTAGTTTGGCTAGATAAGCACATCTCTCACAGGTTGTAGTGTTGGGTGGTAGGAGGAGAGGGTTGTCTGTGTACATGAGGCAATTGCTACATTGCCCCAAGATGCCCAGATTCATCAGGTAAACAGAAGGAAACAGCGGGAGCTGACCCTTGGACATGCCTGAATAAAAACTATTTTCCTCTAGACACGTGAGAAAAGTAAGAACAAGAGCTGTTTTCCTCTAGGCAAATGAGGAAGGTTGAGTGCTGTAGTAATTTGTAGCTTATTTAGTGCTTACAACAAGTTCTGAACAAGTTCTGAGTTCGAAGAAGCAGATTCAAGTGCTAAAACTAAGAAACTGGCTAGTTCTAAAGGAAAAATTGAAGAGCAGACTTTATGGCACCAGGAATACTTTAACCCTAGCTAAGCAGTGCTGCACGATGTGCAAACCCCTGTAAACCCAGCCTTTCTGTCTAAGTAGGGTCTGAGAAGGATGCTTGTTGGTGTTACATAGACCAGAAGGAAGAAAGAAGGCAATCCAGAGGGCACCCATTGAGTAGGGGACCTGCCCTTTAACAGAAAAAGCCAGCTAGGCTTATTATATTATATTACAGCGGTAGCATTGTTGCCTCACAGCAAGAGGTTCTCCTGTTCAATTCTCAGCTGGAGTGTCTTCTGTGTGGAGTCTGCATGTCCTCCCCGCGGTCGAGTGGCCTCCGAAAGACATGCGTGAATGGGCGTGCCTTCGCTGAAGGTTGGACGTCGGGCTGGCAACTTGGCACCATAAAAATCTACTGCCAATCATTAGCGGATCAGAGTTCCACTGTGTTGACCCCCTAACTGGGAAAAGCCAAAAAGACAAACAAACATGTATATACACACAGGTCTACTTGAAAAGACTGAAAGCCCACTTATCCAAAGATGACAAGACCGAGATGATATTACAGAATCTTCACTTAAACGAATCATCCCATAACCAACAATTTTCCCAGGGAAAGTAAGTCTATGGCCAACGATGGTAAGAAAGCACATGGAAGCACCCCCATCCCTAACTAATTATACCAAATCCAGGATCACACTGTAGTGGGGAAAAGTGCAAACTTCCAAAGTTGGCCAACCACTTACTTTCCCTGGGAAAATTGTCAGTTATGTGATGATTCATTTAAATAAAGATTCCGTGATGTCGTCTTTGGGTAAGTCGGCTTTCAGTCTTTTCAGGTAGACCCATACACACACATACATTCATATACCTGCGTAATCAAGTAGCATGCATTACATTATACTGATCATTGTAAATCGACCCCATATAAACTACACTAAGCATGTAATGGACATTTTATATTATATAAGATAATTTGTTCACTCTTTCAGACTGCCCATATATCTCCCTGGTTTCTGCCAGATCTAGAGTATATAAAAGGACTAATCATGCTCACATATGTTCTTCTTTTAGAGACATTTCTTGTTGGGCTACTTTTGACTACAACAATTCTCACGGTCTCATTTTTCCTGTGACAGTACTGTTTATGACACTTTTGGTTTGTCATCTTCCCTGTATTTTAATACATCTGTATTACATAAATATTTGAATTTACTCCTATAAAGCTTTCTGTCTTCCACATAAGAGCAGAGCCCTGGTTCTGTTACTTCACCAGGTACTTCAGCTTTGGACTGCAGACAGTATCTGACTTCTGTTTTCTAACTCTGTCTCTAGCCAGCATGTCTGTTACTTTTCTGCAGTTTCTATCATAATAGTACTTCTGTCATCCTGGATATAAGTATTTATTTTACTTTATTTATTTAACATTTGTTGACTAGGTAAGTGGTCCAAAGACTGTTTCAACTATGATCCGGGCTGTCAAAGTAGTAGCAATATACATTGTATCTAACAGATTACAGTAAAATGCAACAGCCTGAGATCACAGATGATGCAAAACACAGTAATTAACAAAAAGGATAATTACATGCGTACATAAATGAAGCATTCAATAGCACCAACCTTAGCAACATAAATTGTATAGTACAGCATAAAATATAGAATTAAGTGAGAGAAAATGGCATGTAACACAGCACTTCTAAAAGCCAATACAATGCAGCTGAGCCCAGAATATGGGGCAGAGATGAAACCATTTCCCTTCTCCCAAGCCCCAAACCCTTTTTTTCCTCTATATCCACCTTCTACCCCTCTTACCCATAGCATTACATAATACATACAATTAAAAATTGAAGAGCAATGCAACATACGTAAAGGACAGTAAAATGCAGCTGTGGCCAAAAATATGGATCAGAGAAAGAAGCAATTTATACCTTCTCTAGTTCCATACCTATTTTACTCTATACCCACCTACAGTCCCTCTTATCTCCCCTTGCCTTTTATTTTTATTAGATAAACTAATCTGCAGAGAGAGAGAGAGACAGAAATGTGGTTATCGAAGAAAGGTGAGGGGAAAGAAACAAAAATAAATAGAAAATTGATGATTGGTGAATCAATAGATGTGTCTTAGTAGGTATCTCTGATACAATTACTTTTTTTTCAGCAAGAATAAAGTGACTTCTTGAAAGAGATAAGATTGTGTTCTTGCTTGATATCTTCAGGCAGGGTTCCAGTAGGCAAGGGCTAGTTTGGAAAATGATCTTTCACAGGCTGGCAAATATGAAAAGAGGTCTAGAGCAAAGAAGCAAATTAGCATTTTGTAGAAAAATGGTGGAGTTTTTCATGTGTAACTTATTAAGCAGAAAAGGAGGATGTGCTAGGTGGAGAAGTTTATATGTGAGTGTATTAAGCAAGATTGTGGCTCTGTCAACCATAGGTAGACAATGTCCTTTGCTAAGCGTGAGACAATGGTGTTCAAATTTACTGGGCAGGTGAGTGAATCTAAAAATTTGATTTTCAGCCTCTTAGAGCCAAGTAGTGTTATTGGAAAAGTCCAGGGCTGTTATGGGCAATCTATATTCAAGCCTACGGAGAGGTACATTTATGGCTGTGGCTTATCAGGACTCAGCACTGGATTGGTCTCAATCATGCTAAAACTTGGTGTATTTGAGATTCAAGACATTTATGGAAGGAGAGCTTTTGTTTGAATAGAAGGCCTAAGTATCTTTGTTTGGTGACAAACAGGACAGGGGATCCATTAGAATTAGTAATAGTAAAACGCTAGAGCAGCTTAAGGTTATGATGTGCACCAAAGAGCATTACAGAACGTTCATGAGTACTGACTAACAAGTTACTTTTGTGAAGCCAGCTCCAGACAGAAGTAAAGTCAGACTGCAGTTCTTTCTGTAGGCAGGAAGCAGATCTATTCCTTTTAAGAAGAACAATATCATTGCCATAGAGAAAGCAGATGATAAGAGGGAAAATCCAAGAAATATAATTTAGAATAAATGAAAACATAAGTGAGACAGAATAGTCATATAGAACACTCTTATGAGATGAATCTTTACTCCCCCAATTACCTCTAAAGATCATTTACTGAAAGTGCTAACCCCAATTACCTCTAAAGATCATTTACTGAAAGTGCTAACCAAGACCCAAAATACTTCCTGCGTGTGACCTGACAATATACCTGGTTGTTTAATTAATAATGTTAAACATGTCATTGCACACCCACTCCTTAAATAGTTTAACCTAAGTTTAGCTACTGGTGTTGTCCCCAGTGAGTGGTGTACAGCAGTGGTGATGCCCCTCAACCAACCCAGATAATCCCAGACCTATCAGCCTTACCAGCCTCATCTTCAAAGCCAAGGGACATGTTATAATTGACTTCATACACTGCAGTATCAAGAATCTTATTAGATTTGATCTCTTAACAGATTGGCTTTATGAAGGGTAGATCCTGTCTATTTAATCGGATGAACTTCTTCAAAAGGGTTGCATATACCATGGATAGTAGCAATGCTGTGCACATTGCATATCTTCACCTAGCCTAGGCCTTTAAAACCATTCCGCATGCCAGTATTACATTTCTCTTTCTTTATAGTGAGATATGCAGTAGCGACTAATCACCCTTTCCCTATGTGTTCCCTATGTTATGTTTTCTGGGTGATGCAAGCTACTTACTCAAAGCTTGGCTAATGACAGCAATCTGGAACCCACAGGAGGGTGGCCTAATGGTGAAGGTGTTTGCCTTGCAAACACAAGGTGCAGGGTTTGAGTCTCACAAGGGATAATTGGCTAGGCTTAAAATGGCTTGCAAGAGCAGTTAGCTTAGTACTAATGTACGAAATTATGAACATCTAAGGAATGTTATAGTATCACTGTGTCCCAGACACAGATAGTCACTGAGCAAGTGCTTAGCCTCCTCATGTACTTGGATGAATTGAGGGACCCTTTAGTATGAGCCTGCTATTGCATTCAGAATGTTTACAGCCTACCACATTCTGCATAGCATGGTCATGCATCAGTCCATCGTATGCCTGCCACAACCAGTGACTGACAGTGGCAGTGTAACTCCCTGTATCATGTGTCCCCCTTTATCACTAGTGATGGTGGCCAGATGACAGCAGGAAAACAGCAACCCCTGTGGCTAGCTTGTTCTTTATACAAATCTGAGAAGGCAAAGCAGCAACATCTAGTCCACAGCTATGGGCTAGGATATTTATGATATGATAGCATAAAGTTACAAAGCTAATACTTGGCCCATGTAGTCCATCGTCAACGTATGCCATACATCAGACATTTCTCCAGATATGATACACAAATAATTTGCTCATGGGATCAAAGCCTTCACCAAGTGCACTGTATGTAATGGTCACTAGGAGGTAGGAACTATAAAGTAGCAGGTAATACGAAATGACGTACTGCTATAACCCTGAACTGAACTCATGTGTTACTGAAACTGCATTTAGACACTAAGGCAATGTCAGTTTTTCATACTGAAATGCTTCATTGACACAACAGGTCTCACGTTTTCATAGGTATTTACTAGACTAATGACCAGTAGTCCTTCCCTAAGCATAGCCACACATCCCAAACCTCTGACAAGTTCTGGTACCTTTGATAAGTGCAAGCAGGGATGTGAGAGATAACACATTTACAAGCAGAGACTTGGGAGATGAACCATTTACACACTACCTGTGTCCATTAGAGACATAGGTGCCAAACCAGGAATTAATTTCCTGTTCCCCATCCAGTTTGCCCAGGTTACACTTGAATTGGGTTAAGGAGGAACTCTGCTTTCACATAGAGCCTGTTCCAGAGAAGGGGTAGTCTCTGGAATACATACCTATCTCTCTCTCTCTCCAGCAGGTCCTATTTATATCACAGGCAAAGTTCAAGTCCTTAAAACTGGTAATTCTGGTTCTGTTTGATTTGTGAATATGCAGGAGGTCCATCAGGGTGGGGTTTGACAATGCCTTGTATGCCAGGTATAAATCTCCCCTCAATAGCCAGTAGGGGACAGAATACAGGGATAGGGCCTCGAGACAGTCTGCATAGGACATACTACTTATGCCCTGTATTCTTTTAGTGAGGAACCTATGTGGACATTCCAGTTGTTGGATGTGCATGGTTAGATACATACCAAAGTGGGCATTGTACTCAATGATATGGCTGATGAATGCTGAATATAGTGGAACAATGATCTCCATGTATCTAGCTGCCATACCTTTATTATAAGTTAAACAACATAAAATGATATAATTTTCTCAATAGTGTAGACTCGTGAATGTCAAAGGCCAGATTATTGTCTATGTGTGTCTACAAGTCCCTGACTACTAGGTTGACTCTTAGAGGTATGTCATCAATATGGTAGTTACCATGGGTGGATAACTTCCCAAAGGATACTATTATGCATTTCTTGGCATTTAGTTTTAGTTCATGGTTCTAGCACAAGTTATTTGGCTGTGTCAGCCCTTCCTGGAGAACATTAGTGTCGGTGGGGGATTCTATGATTGCTCCTAATTTGTAATTGTCTGCACATTTGGTCAGACAGAGGCCCTTGATATTGGTATCGACTTCAGAGAAGTAAATGACAAAAAGAAGCAGTCCCAGGACTGATCCCTGAAGAACCCTGCTTGTGACTGGCCTTTTTGTATAGGTGGACTCCCCAATTCCAACTTGTATGGTCCTGTCTGTGAGCCAGCTGGCTATCTACCAGGTGACATAAGGGTTTATACCTAGCCTTTTGAGTTTATAAACAGTCTCCAACTGAGATATTGAGTCGAATACCTTGGCCAGGTCAAGGTAGGCAATGTGAACTGTCTTGCTCCCATTCATTGCTTTGTTGACCTTCTAAAAGAAGTCCACTATGTTGAGAAGGCATAACTTGATGAAACCAAACTGGGTTGGGTCCTGTGTCTGGAATTTTCCTATATCATTGTTCATCATTTCCATGATAATTCTTTCCATGGCTTTGCATATAAGACTAGTGAGACATGGATCTGTAGTTTACAGGGTCCATAGATGGCCCACCTTTGTGCAGAGGGATGACTGTTGTTTTTCTTCATTCTTGAGTCATGAAGCCTGATTGGAAGCTATGGTTAAACAGTGATTCCAGTGAGCCTGATACATCATGTTTCATGCTATTTAGAAGGCTTTTTATTTAGGTTGTTTTTTTTAGGAACATGAAGGTAAGTCAGGCATTTGTCATGTCCAATAGATATGATACATTGTGAACTTCATGCCACTCAGCAATTTATTTTCCTGGTGAGTAAGATGTGTTACAGCAACTGAAATTGTGTCACATTTGGATTATGTCATACACATTGTCCCCTAATGATAGTGTAAGTGATGGTTCCTTAGATCATGAGCAAGTGCCAGCATGTGAACTTGACGCTGAGATGCTGACCAGATGACAAGATCTACTAGATACACTGAGCAAACAATGCTACAGGACCTAGAACTTCACTCAGAGGTTATATCCTATGATGTAGAGTCTGGCAAGGCCTAACTGCGTTCTGCTTGGGGGAATCCACATGAATGCCTGCAGCACTTTCTTGGGACATGTGGTGTCTGGCATACCAATTCACCATGCATGTGGACACTCCCACATCCACGTTAAGCAGCGTCTCCAATTTGTGACTGGTACAAAATGAGGAATGCAGGAGCTGTACTTCGTAACTGCACCCCAAAACACCTCACCTAGGGCAGCTGCCACCATCACCCCATTCTTGATATGCTTCTGTATTCACTGCAGTAGCTGAGATGTAGCTGTAACAATTTCATTATATTTGCACTGTGCATTTCTTCCCTTCTAAAGGTGTACATAACATTGAGCATTATAAAATGCATTCCTTGATTGCTTATTTGGAAACAATAAACATAAGTAATTTCAGTTTTCTTACTTCATATGCTATGGCAACTTACCATTAACATGTATAACTTGCTAGCATGGGAATTAGGAAAGCGGGGGGGGGGGGGACAGCAAATGGCCAGCTCTGTACTCAGTCCAGGAACATATATGTGGTGCTTTTCTCCCAGGGCTTCTGCTGAAAATGGGCTTCTACCCAGCCAGACTTTCACAGTAATGAAATGTCAATAGATAAATCTGTGGTAAAAGCTTATACAAATTAGATCACAGTATAACGATTGCAATTAACAGTGTTAAGTACATGGTGCAGACTTAGAAAATATTTGAAATTATTCTATTAATTTCTTCCTTTTTTTTTCTCTTATTTCTGCAGCCCCAGATGAGATCATATACAGTATAACTGCAGCCTTTTCCTAAGGAGGCAGGTGTGATTGGTTCCCTGACCCCCTGAGTATGGTTTTCCAACAACAAATATAAATATGCATTAATAGAAAGGAAATCCTACATTTTTAAACATTCATAGTAAGACCAATAAAAGGTAGTTATGAAATGCACATACACTTCTGCAATAAGGGTTATGACACTAGTATATTTCAAATGTATGAAATCCAGCACAGCCAACTTATCACAGAGTGTACAAAAAGTAAATAAATAACATCAACTAAGTATTCCAGAAATGCATGTAGATCTGCAATCATTATTAATTAAATCCAGAATTACAAATATATCAGATACTGCAGTGCCAATGTATCATAACTGATCCATTACATATCAGTTGTTATTAATGTGATAATTAAATATTTTCATATATTTCATTACCGTCAGCTTGCAAGTTCTAAAGAAAATGTTACTGCTTTCATTTTTCTGTGTGAGTCCTTTTCTAGTTTCCCTTTTTTCTCATTCTGCGGATTCATTAAGCCCTGGGGCACCTTGCATTTGATCCAGGTGAGGGAGAAAGATCTTGACCATTTCCTGCCCATTCCAGGACTGGTCCACAGGGTGGGAGCAGATGCTCCACTCCTGTGGTCATCTCATGGCATGGGGACTTGAAAAGCTGATACTCTGACCCTGAGCTTCAGGACTTAATAGAGGCTAAAGTGAAGAAGGTGGTGGAAAGACGGTGGAGACTGTATCAAACTCTCCTTCAGTGGATGGAAGACATGCTGTCCTGTTTGGCTCTGACCATCAAGCCACAGGAGGCCTCAACTCCCATACCATAGAGATTCTCCCACCCAAGAACATCCGGGCAGGGAATACTGTGAAGCTGTCAATACCCTGTCCACTTTGTGTATGTCCATTTCCTGTATTCCTGTCCCTCCTTCCATTTGTGAGCCCAACATAATGTCTGTCTTTTATGTTCAAAGGTAAGTACTGGACTAGCTGCCCTTGTGGGCCATTTTAAGCCTACCCAATTTTCCTTTCAAAGGTAAGAATCAAACTCTGTACCTTTTGACTGTGAGGTAAGCACCTTAACCATTATGCCAGTCCCCAGCCCTCATAGTACCCTTAACTCTTCCCTGACCCTCTTCCCCAACCAATCTGTCCTATTGTCTCTCACATATACTGGAAAAAACCCTCACCAAAACTGGTACTATTCACACTAAAACAAAATTACACATCCTGTCCCACCTCATCAAGCACAACCTTCTTCATGCCTTCCTTTTGTGTTTTCCTTTTCTGCTCTCTCTCCCTTTTCTGACTTTCCTAACTTAAAAAAGACAAACAAGGGTGTCCATATAGGGACACCTTCACAGCAAAATAAAAGCAGAAAAAAGTTTTGATATGCTCCTGCCAACGACACTAAACCAAAATCAGTGCAAGCTCTCGTGGAACTTCCTCTTGGTACTAGTGCATCTCTCCACTTGCTGCTGACTTCCAAAAATATACAACAGCATTTATGAACTTATGAAAAAGTGCAGCATATCCACAGAAGTGTGCCTTTTTCACACATAAGCTCAATTTACATATTTTCATATCTGCAAAATTGTACTGGAAATTTATTCACAGGTCTTGGAACTTCAAAAACCAGCAGCACCCTTTCACAGTTCTCATATTTATAACTTGGTGTAAGGCCATGATTCACACATTCGCTTTGCGCATGTGTGCAGTCTGAGACTATGAATACCACCTTGACTTTGCTTAGAAAAACACATTATGAGGGCAAAAAATATATTTGCCAATATGCTAAAGTTCCATACCTCTCAACTGTCCAGATTTTGCCAGAATGTCCAGATTTTTGCCTCATATTTTTGGTCTGTTCCTTTTGAAATTTGTGTTTTTCATGGCAAACTACAAATGGTTGAAGTCATTGATTAACCTCATACATTTCAATCTCAGACTTCATATCCTTCAGAAAAATGGAAGCTAAAACAAAACTTGTTATTCTAACAACATTCTAGGTTTATAAGAGCAATATTTAAAATGTGTCCCTTTTTCTGGCTCTTTGCACATTATTTAAGACTTTGTCCAGATTTCTTGTGTTAGGAAGTTGAGAGATCCCTGGGAAGAGAGTTGCAAGGTATCTCTGTTGAAGCAGATAGGACTAACAACCATCTCTGTCGAAGATGGCATACATCGGATCCCCCTGGTAAGATACTAGTTACTGAACCAAATGCTGAAGTTGATTATTTTTCGCTTGTATTGTGGAATCATTTGTAGTGATGTCAGGATAGTGGTCAAGAATAGTAGTTTACCATCCTTAGAAAAACACAAAGAGAGCTAAACTATGCTCTCTTCATATTGCCCAAGCTGGAACATCGAAAGCTGTTCATTTTCATGTGTGAAATGACCAGGTCATATATATGGAATGAAGGAATTGAAGAGCCTTGTGACATTTCAAATTCTGGTATCTGACAGACAGTTCATCTTCATTCTTTCTTTGCTCAGCCTGGTGAGAAGTGAGTCAATATCTCCAACTATTGAGACACCTATGACAAAGACATTTATGTGTGTGGCAGTATATTCTGTCTGCTTTTAGGGGTTCTTAATACCACTTTGGTGACTCTTTGGTGACTCTTTCTTATATTGGAAATGTGTGTGTGCATGTGGTGGGAGAGGTGTGATTGTGTTGTTGAGGTATAGGCACCTTGCTACATTGTCTACGAGGTGTAGGAGGCTTTGGGAGGGACTGCTTTGCACCCCGACATGTAAGTTTGGCATTAGGTGTGATGTGATGCAGGTGTGCAGTGAGCACTGACAACCTGGATACACGAGGGACATGAGAAGTTTGCCTTCAGTTCAAATATTGCCTTCCACGAGTTGATTCTGTGTCTGGTAACAATAAAGGGTAACCATGAGAATGATGCAGTCCTCAAAGTGCACAATGCAAGTAGGCTAGCAACAAAAGGAGTTCAGGCAGACTGGTTTCCTGGTGGTTGGAATTCATATAAGAGAGTAAGGTACAGAAGGTTCTTGGAGGTTTGCTAGCAATAATGGCTGTTGTGCAACTTTGCAGAAAATAAAGAATAAACTATTGCATACACCAACAGCAAGATATCACAACCCAGTGCAGCACCGAGCCAAATAAAAATACCTGCAGCAACCTTTTGCAATCATGCAAAATCTAGGTTGGTAACAACATGAGGGACTAAAGAGGGCAATATTAATTTAGAAACTGGCACTTGTGATTATGGAGTAGGGTACCTCACCATTGTGAGCAAGGTAGTTTGTTGGGACTGGGAGAAATGGACACCAATTGTAGCCTAGAATAGCCCAGACAAATAGAACAATAGGGTGTGTTCTGCAGTAGAACACATGAATGAATTATGAATAAAGGCAACATCCAGTTATGAGAACATCTATTTTAAGGTCTGGAGTAAGCAGATGGTTAGAACATTAGCAAATTTCTTTCTCTTAAAGAAATAAAAACAGCAAACATTGTTCTAAATAAATAAACCTCTGGCACCAAAGCCATAATTAGGGCCAAAGGGCAGCTCCATTGGGTAAAAGAAGGGGTGCAACTTTTACTGCAGAAGAAGTGACAATCAATCCCTCCAAGTTTGCAGCTGCAGTTGCTTATGCATAATAATCTTTCACTTTTATCTGGATAACTTTTTTTGTCTTCAGTTCTGGTTGTAGGCAGACAGGGGCATTGCCCAAGGTGCCAATTCACCCAACTGACTCAGCTATAGCTCTGGCACAAACAACCAATAGTCATAGATGTGTGGAAGTTGTAAGTGTGATTGCCTTATATGTTCTCTCTAAACATCGGTACTTGTATATACATTTGTCTGTTCCTGTCTCCCAGGTTATGACTGAAAAAAGTCTGACTGTAGTCATAAATGAAGTTGCACTGATAAAATTCAACTCCTTTTTAGGCACGTGCAAATAGAATTGCACTGAGTATTGCAAAGTTCAGGTACCTATGTATCTGGCAGTACAGCACTATGACTAAGGAATACAAGTTGCCAGTATACTACCTCTAGCAGACATTAAATTTTAACTCTTGTGTCCTGTATATGAGTATTGTGTGATTTTGAGTAAGTTGCTTTGCCATATACAAGCTCTTAGGTCACCCCAAGAAAATAATTTCTTTGTAGTGTGTCTGTGTAACAGAGATAAAGTTGATGAAAATAAATAAACAAATAAATCATGATGACAATGTTACACTTAGGTATACCCTAAGAATAATTATTTCAATGAATAGGCCCCAAGATGCTGCAATATCCTGGGAATGCCCTTGCCATAAAGGTTCATATAAATGCTGTAATATGTGAGGCTGTTTCTCATTTGCACCTTCAAACCCCTTAATGGTGCACAATGTTTGGGATTTTGATAAGGCAGTATATAAGCAGGAAACAAGCAGCCTGCATTCTTGAGCATAGAAATTACATCCTGCTATAATAAATGCACTCCACAAACACACAGACACACATACACACACACACGCACACACACACACACACACACACACACACACACACACACACACACACACACACACACACACACACACACACACACACACACACACACACACACACACACACACACACAGACACACACACAAGTACACACACACACACACACACACACACACACACACACACACACACACACACACACACACTCACATAAATAGTAACAAGTACACACATTGATCATAGGTTTTCTGATGGATTAAAATAAATAATGTGATGAAAAATGCATGTGTCAAAAGCTGAATGTGTTTTCTCTGCTTTGCTTTCCTTTACCTTTAAGGCTGGGTTATTAAAACTGTATGCTTTGCTAACAGAAATTATCTGTGAAGAACCTTTCACACACAGATACACAGACATCATTTCAATTTAATGGATTTAATTTAAAACAGTCAAAAGGGAAAAAAAAAGGAAGCAAACACATAAAGGAGAATATCTACAAATATTTATCAGTATAACATGAATAAGCTAATTCAGCCATGGGTCCATTATCAAGCATACACAGATAAGCGTGTGTAAACACACACGCACAGACACACACACAAACACACACACACACACACACACACACACACACACACACACACACTCATTTTTCTCTGCTGGTTTCCCTCAGATTTCCCTCAATCCATTCTATCCTCCCTCCCAAAGCGGAATGAACAAACTTAGAATCTGCATTCTGCCTGCTGACTGGTTACTATTTATTAATGATGCTGTCGATCAGAGAATAGATTCCAACACTGTCAATGAATAAGACCTCACCCTCTCTCTCTCTCTCTCTCTCTCACTCCCTCTGTATTGCTACCGCAAACATTCTCTGCATTCGCTGATAGAACAGAAGAGAGAGAGAGAGATTAGCATATAACACTTTCCTAGAGTAAGTGCTATTAAAGACATCCTTGGCTAGCACAACTCCTAGATACGCATCCAACAGTAAACCCTAAAGAAGAGGAGATCCCAGAAGGGGATACAGTAACACAGTTTCAACTTATCTGCTAATAAAGGGAATCATTTCCAGCCATGAGTCAGGTAAGTGAAACTGACAATTCGTAAGCAGTAGTTTTTGCTGCCCAATAATATCAGCTGTAACGTTGGTAATCCGTCAATTAGCATGCTATACACATGTGCACAGGAACTGGCTCCTCTCTGCTGTTTTGTAAGCACTGTGGATTTTTTCTTGACTTTTTGGTATGCTGCAAAAATGCAGCAAGAGAAGGATAGACAGTGGCAAGAAATGAAAGAACAGAGATGTATGTGTGCCAGATAGAGAAAAAACATTTGTATAAAAAGAATGTAACAGACAGAAGCAAAAAATAGGAACGAAATGAGGAATTAGAAAATAGGCGCTTAAATCTGAACTAAGAAGGATGAGAAAAGGAAATGAGATGTAAAAAACAAACTACTGGGGAAATTATATCTGCGAGAGAACGTCTACATACCACTTTATAGAATTAGAGCTTTAAGTCTGACATGAAACGCCACGTTTCTTGCCATAACACTACAGAGATATTGCCAAAGTTTTATATGAAGATGTTGTGCCAGTTTCTAACATTACAATGCGTATTTGTATTTTTGAGATGAATTGAAAGCATGTTTCACTGTGCAATGTGAAGCAGTTGTCATAAATTTCTTGTTTTACATAATTTAACTTCATAATTTGTGGCATGTTGCCAAAGTTTTATATGAAGCCATTGTACCACATTTTATCCTTTTAATACCAAAGCATATCACATTTTACTTTGCAGATTGGAACAGTTGCTCAGCTGTTGCTGCTACTTATTTTGACTTCATAATTTGTGATGTACAAACTACAGCAATAATGAAGTGTGATCCAAGTTATGTTTCTGTCCTTGTCAGCAATTGTTCACAAGATAACATTGTTTTACAGTCATCAGGCAAGACAGAGAGAAAAATCAGAAACTGAGCACTCAGGAAGGCAGCAATAGGACAAGCTATCAAGTTGTTAACAGTGGCAAGTAGTTCAAAAGAGATGGTAGCGAGTCAAAAAGAAAAAAGGGTTTCCCTGATGCATATGGTAAACAGAGCTTTGTTAATTCTGCACGCATGAACACAGAAATTTTGCAAAGGAACTTAAAAGCCGACATTCAAAGTAAAATTTTCAACACTTCCCCCATGCAGTGAGCTTTGCACTCACACATTTACTAATAAAACCCACCGTAATGTCGCTTCACATAAGAGGAAAAAGGAAATTCCACTGCAGTCACCTGCTCTGACCAGCTTGCATTTTTGCACTCAATGCCAGTCAAAAAGTATACCGACTGGAAAAAGGGGATAGTGTATTCGGTTACTTACAAACGCATTTTATAGCACAGATATTAGCCAGTTTTTCTAAACTTGCATAAAGATACTTGTAAACACTGCATGTGACTATTATATTCTGAAATTATATTGCCAAGGTCCTAAATAATAATGCATAATGCTAGCATCCAGAACAACCAGGCTTTCAAGAATAAGTTATGAAAGAAAAATGAACTGCACATACACGCACACACACACACACACACACACACACACACACACACACACATGCATGCACGCACATGCACACACACACACACACACACACACACACACACACACACACACTCACCATGCGTGTGTGTTTTAGCATGTTGATGGTATGGATGACAAGAACCTTTAATTTTACCTGCTTAATGGTGTATGTGGCTAGGTATGTCATGGTCCTCATGATTACTTGCCTAGCATGTTCCTATTAATTTGCTGTGGAATGTACATGTATTTACAACTAACAGTGTCACCACACTGTGATGTGAGCGAGTGCAGTTGTCAGTCAGCTAACTCTGCCTAGAGTAGTTGTTCATTATACTTTCCAACAGTGGTAGTCAGACAGGGGAATAAGTGCTGTGTCCTGTCCATAGAGAGCAGATTTCATGATTACATCTGTGCTTTGTTTTTCCTGATAAGCACAAGTCTCTGGTACTGGATCTTGAATACAGGACATGGGCACTGTAAGCTGCAACTTTAATGTTACAGGTTTGAAAACATCTTTTACAGTAAAGGAAAACAATGCAGTGTGTGTGTGTGTGTGTGTGTGTGTGTGTGTGTGTGTGTGTGTGTGTGTGTGTGTGTGTGTGTGTGCATGCACGTGGATGTGTAACTTCAAAAGAATGTGCATACAAAACTGAAGTACCACTTTTAATAAAGAACTGAATTATGGGTAATAGAGATTTTATAAATTATAAAATGTTCCAAATCTAAGCAATGCCAGAAAAGATTGTTGGTAACTTAAGGATACATCATTTTCTCATGCACAGTGTACATTTATTCTGTGGTATTCTGCAATATTTATTACCTGGTATTTGTAATGCAGTTCTTCTGGTCTTGCTTATCCGAAGTAAGGCTTTTTGTAACAAGCTTTGCACTTTTCTGCACAGCTGATTACTGTTGTGAGTTATTAGAAACTTATCAAGGCTGTGGTACACAATCTACAGCAGATGTAACTAACATGTACCCTGCCAGCAATCTGCAGTCTTATTGTCAGCCAAGACCTGCTGGTGCAAAATGTCTCCTGTGTCCGTATTCTCTAGATTGCTTTCTTATATCTGCTGAGTATCTTTTAACACTCCTCCACAGGGAAAAAGTTTTTTCCAACATCCTTTATGACTACAGCAGCACTAAATTGCTTGCTTGTTTGCTGCTTTTGGCTTTTATGTATGCATTGTACTTGACTACGTAATTACTGGGTTGCAATGTCTCTCTCTGTGGTGTTGTAACACATTTTATCACATCCTACTGCAGTTCTCAGAGAACTGTGAACTATAGCAGGGTACTTTTAAAAGTGATACCCATGATTTTGATAATTAAGTTGCTGTAAATGTTGAATTTGTAAAAATATAAGCTCAAAGTCAGCAAAAGTGGGAAAATGTAAATAATAATAATTTCATACTTAGTAAACCAGATTATGATTTATTTATTAAATATTAATAACTCTGCAATTCCTACTGGGCAGAGGGCTGGAGGAAATCTCAGGGAGCAGTACACAAGGTAAGTACACAGACTACATATATTGATTACATTTGATTGAATGCAGTAAAGTTAAAGCAAGAACGATCATTATTGTTGTGACTGTCACACAGTAAAGACTCAGACTCAGAAAGTAATGGTTGAACAGATACAACTGCAGTGCAGGTGATGCTGGGAAACAACAGTGATACCCTTAATTTATAAACCAGGTGAGCAGACTAACACAACAACAGTCCATTGACTGTTTCTATCATAAAGTCCATACCTGCACTGTCTTAAAGTGGCTTTAAACACAGGTGACCAGATTGGTGACTAGGATTAGCTGGAAGCAACACTCAGAGACCTGTTCTTCCCACCATGGAAAGGAAGAGTAGATTTTCATTAAGCACATGTCCTCTGATGATGCTTGGTTATATAGCATGTAACATACAAAATTCAGACAGAACAGGTTTATTGAGCAGGCATGATCAGGAGCAAATGTGCTCACCTTTATAACAAAGAATATTATTTCATGGGTCGGAAGGAATGTGAGACACCATTACAGTAAATTAAGGTCCCCTCATGTGCACACATACATACCTGCACAGACACACACTTGCGCTCATGTGTGCACACACACACACACACACACACACACACACACACACACACACACACACACGCACGCACGCACACACACACACACACACACATACACACACACACACACACACACACACACACACACACACACACTCTCCCTCTGTCTCTCTCTCTCACGCACGTACACACATTTGCGCACACTCTGACACAAACACACACATACACAAACTAAGGGAAAGGATAAGAAGCTGGTTTCCCCTGCCACCAGGGTGCTCTTTCATATGAATGTGGGAAGGGTGAATGTTATATCCTTCCTTTTTATGGTTCCTGGGGATTGAACCACAAGTAAAACACAGCCAACAATACCCAGTTATAGAAGGGTAACCACACAAAGTCTACACTCTTCATAGAGATGGAAAAAAGGGTGCCTTCAGACCTCCAAAAATGTTGGAGTTGAAAGTAGTAATGAAAGAAAATTGCCCGTGGCTTTTCTATAAGCATTTGATAAAACATACACAGGGATATCTGAATGACAATGATCAGTGCCAGAGACCAATAAGGATGGCTTGACTCACTGTAATAGTCTCCTCAGATACACTTCTGAAAAATATCACCATTAGCCTTACTGGCTCTTGTGTCTCTCTCTCTCTCTCTCTCTCTCTCTCTCTCTGGGTATTCTGCTCTCAAAGTAACAAACAACCATGGCACAAGACAGTTCAGTGCTACTGAAGGACATGTTTTCCTCTTCCAGTGTGTTGAAGCCTGAAAATCATAGTCACATAGCAATTGCAAGGATGTAACTTGCAGTGCAGATGACTGTAGGTAGGGCTGATGAGGTAGGTGAGAAAATAAATGCATGTGTTTCTTCCTAACATCACTGCCCATAGTAGTACAGGTGATATCATATTACCTAGTGTGGTATGGGGTTCGTCACAGAAGGAAAATGTGAAGACAGGTATTAAAAAAAACCTTTAAGTACACTGAGGCTTACAAGTACAGTGGTAAAGCAGTAAATGTCTTCTCTGGCTGCATGTTTGCCAGTGTGCATGTCATTTGTGGAACCATATCATCAAAGCATAAAAATGCATTGCTCAGTTTTTTTTAATTCTCTGTAAGCGACCTTTCACTATAGCAGATGCTCTTTCTATCCCATTTGTTCCCCCTGTTTTTGTGGCACTAATGTAGCATGTCTTTTCACCGGGTTGGTTTTCCTTCTGCAGTTATGGAGCATTAGTTGGCCATCATGACTGAGTCATCAACACAAGCTGATGGTTAAGATGTTAGCTGAACCATTATTCTTTGGTGGGAACTATTTTTGTACTTTGCACCTGGGAATCCATTTGTACAGCAGGATACAGTGATGCAAATATATTTGTGCATGCTTCCTGTATATGTAGATGTTAGAACTTGTGTTTCTGACCCCAGTATGTGTTAATCCTGAAAGTGCTGATCCCTGCAGCATTTATCCCCCAGAGAGAAGAGATGAGCCTCGATTGGTAACTACTCACCTCCGCCCCATGAGCTGACCATCCAATAGCAATCACTACTCAAACCCAGGTAACCATCAACAATGGAAGATGTTTTACCATGATGCCAACAGACCATATTACTTTGGAAATGTTAGTAGTTTGTATAATACATAACATTTTCTGCAGTCATAATCACACAGAGTAAATGTATTACCAAGAAGAAGATGTATGCATGCATGGAACTGCCTCACTCTAGAGGTTATAAGGTCAAAAAGGATGACAGAATTCAGAAATACATGAAAGAATGCAGGAGGCTGGTAGGTGTATGGCTGCCAGATGTGGACATGCCAGTAATGTGAATTAGTATCACTGAAAACCATCCTTCAGCACTGACTGAGTTTGCCCTTCTCCAGACTGCTGTACAGATGTGAAATTGTTTATATATATATATATATATATATATATATATATATATATATATATATATATATGCGTTAGAAGGTGTATGGACCTCTCCTCACATGGGAGGTGCAAGGGGCTTGATATCACAAAAACTTTCTGTATTTCTGAAAGTGGTTTTCAGCTAAACTGAATCACACTATCAGCATGTGTTGAAATGATCTTCAGCAAGTCAGCGTGACTCCCAGGATGCTCACCTAATGGTAACCAGAAAAATTCACATCTCTTGTTCTAGTGACCCAGGTTCAGTTAATGTCCTCGTTCTGAAAAGTTAACCATGGAGGGGGGAGGGATCTGAACAGCTGATGACTAAATCCCTTGTCTTGGGTGTGGAGGCTACACTGATGGTAACCTGCCAGTGGAGGTAGGGGAGTTGGCAAATAAATGAAGAGATGCATACAGATGGCTACAGCAAGGAAAAATTGCTTTCATGCGCAGGTTTCCAGCATTGAGATCACTGCACATCTGTCGCTGGAGGAAGAGTTCTCATTCTCTGACAATAGCCACACACATCAACAAGTCTAAAGCTAGCAAGTCATAACTTTCAAACTGTGCAACCATTGTAGTGTTAGGCCCAGTTTGCATGCTCACAATTTGCTTAGTAACAATTCAGCAAAATAATAGTATAAAAATACCGTCTTTCAAAAGAAAACATAATTTCCAAAACAAAATCAAACTTCCTTCCCTTCCTCTCTCCTTCCTTCTGACTTCCAAACTCTACCTACAAATTATCCTTGCACTCCAGCCCTTCCCCCCTTTTATTATTTTGGTCACTATTTTCTGCATGCTTCAAGGAGTTTGCTATCCCTCATGAGGTCAAGTCACCATCTTCAAATACAATATCATGAAATGTGGCCTCAGCAGTACCCTTTCAAAAGACAGGGTAACCTCAACATCTCTGAAGTCTGTATGACAGGTTATGTGCCCAGGGATCATGATGATCCTACCTGTGAAGATATGTGAAGGCTGCCAGCCTAGCTAGATAGAATTTTGTAGATAATTCTGTCATTTGCAAATATTGATATAAGCCACAGGCTTGTTCTCTTAAATAAGAAAATTGTATTGGATGTTGAACTTCAAAAATGTAACCACATTGCACACTGCTGGAGGAAAGCTGATAAGTCAAACATTGTATAATTGTTTGATCTCAAAACTCGGAGCCGAGATGTCTGGATGAAGGAATTCTTCCTATTGATTTGAGACCAGAGTTAGTGGCTAGAATTTACATGTATAATGCCTTTTATTGCTCTGGCTTCCTGACCAGCTGCAAGATCAAAAGGGATGTTTACACTCTGAGTACTGTCAGCCTGGGAACCAGAGAATTGTTAAGAATGATGTAATCTAAAATGAGTCAGCAGGATGTATTATCAATGTAAAGGAATTTCTCAGAGACAGAGAGAGAGCATTTTGCATTTGTCTTGAGAACATCCAACTCACCAGCACTCTGCCTGTGCTCTGTATGTAAGTAGGATCTTAGACTTTAGTGTCTCTCTTAGAAATAGCCAGGAAATAGGAAGATTAGACTAGTTGTTTTCTGTATTGATGTCAGAAGTATTATACTGTATTATTTTAAGCATTTTCCTGTGATCTCTGAACTCTCGACTTGCACTGTGTAGTAAGAAATATTATTTTGGGTTTTTATTATTTATTATTAAATATTTTAAACCTATCAACTGTGGCTGTTTTGTGTAGAGATAATTTAAGCTCTAGAGTACATTGCATGTATATAGTGATACTGGCCAAGTCACTGCAATAAGCCTTAAAAGTTCTGGTCGCACTTACTAATTGGATAATAATATTGCACAGTAATAATTGAACACCCTTTTGTAAGGGCCCTTTTAGTAGCTGATAAGTAAGGGTCCCGATGGCAGTGATTACTACCTTATAGCCTGGACAGAAGGAGCACAGCTAGTGAACCTGTGCCAGCCTTCTCCAGGAGTGTCTGTGTGGTTGTATATAAATTATATCTCAAAGTGTGTGTGTGTGTGTGTGTGT
This sequence comes from Protopterus annectens, assembly GCF_019279795.1. NCBI lineage: Eukaryota > Metazoa > Chordata > Ceratodontiformes > Protopteridae > Protopterus > Protopterus annectens. Next base: position 703,745,824 of record NC_056751.1, on the reverse strand, counting down.
GTGTGTGTGTGTGTGTGTGTGTGTGTGTGTGTGTGTGTGTGTGTGTCTGTCACATACTTGGGTAGGGGCGCAAAGAGTACTGGTTGGACAGGGAGAGTGCTAGGAGGACTTGGCTTGGGACCTTGGTTAAATATCCCACTCTACAGCTGTGCCAGTGGGGAGTCTTATTGGGGATCTGGAGAGAAAGGGAGAAACCAGCCCCAGACTGACTGTGATCTCTGTGTGCTCTTAAGGGAAAGTATACTTTACCATGTGTGTATTTGTTATCCTTCCTAATGTGGACACCCCTCACTGGTGTTAGTGGTGAGGATTGAGGCTCCTTGATTGCTGGGCCAGTGCACAGGCATCACACTACCCACATCCTGTTTACATTTCATGTCACAGTCACAGACCCCTGGAAAGAACTATGGCATGACATAGTCTGATATTCTTGTACTACAAAATAATGCTCATTCACAAAAATGAATAGTTATAGATTCCATTAGATATCTGCCACATATGCCACTGTGCACAAAGGAACAATATTTTACTCAGAAAAATGGCATGAAATGACCCAACTTCAGATACATAAAAGAAACTAGAACTGCACAGCTGAGCCAGAAAAATAACCAATTCCAAAGTGAGGCAGGCTTGTCTTATTCATAGAACTTTAATACAATGTTTCTAATGTCATACGTTTAAATTATGCACTGCATCTTTAATACTATATTCAGGATCTGCACCATGATAAACAGGCAATTTTCCAATACTGACACTGTAAAATAAAGGGAATGCTGTACTACTGAGTGTGCCATCCTGCCAATGAAATGTTACACTGAGGTACTATCTGTATGAGTTGGTGATAGCTCAGGTAAATGTCAAAGATCCCATGGCACATTTGGAAAAAAAAGAAGGGGATGTCCACCAGTGTCCTGGCCAAATTTACTCCAGATAGTATGAATCCCATCTTGAGTCTCCCCTGAAAAGAGAACACTGGCTTAGTGGCACTAACCTGGTTAACATAGAACAGAGATTTTCAACCTTTTTCATCTCGTGGCACACATAAACTAATTGCAAAAATCTTGCAGCATACCAAAAAATATATTTTTTTGCCTGACAAAAAATAGGTCTAATTTTAATTGATTTAGAAAATCTTTTCCTCTTTTTTTACTTGCATTTAATATTTAATGAGATATTTGAGCTTGACATTGTTTTAGAATGCCTTTTGTGCAAGGCTGAATTTTGGACAGGCATACTCTTAAATCTTCTTCCGTGGTTTCCAGTCACAATCTATTTTTGTTCTTAACATTACTCATTGCAGAAAAGCTTGATTTGTACGGATATGACATGGAGAAAGGAGGAAGTGCTTCTATTGCTTTTTTTGTAATATTGGGAAATTCATTTTAAGAGATAACCGAGATGAAGTATCTGTTGTTGAATGTTTAAGTTTTAATGCTCTGTCATTTTTTATCACTGTCAGCTCGTCCTCTTCTGTAATATTTCAATTGGCCTGTTTTCAGACATTTAAGACAATTGGATCTGTTATCTAATCCAAGATGATATGTCAACTGAGGGAAATATTTTTCAATATTTATACTAAGTACTCTTAAAGTTTGTAAAATTAGATCTATAAGACTTCCATCCAGTTTCCACCTTTTCGTTAACTCAAATATTTCTGCTGCATTTTCTCTTCTGATTCTTTCTTCCCAAAGAATTAGTTTTTCTTTGAAAGCATTAATGTTGTTGGTGGAAGTAATAATATTTTTACAATCTCCTTGCATACTTTTATTAAGTGTGTTCAAAGATTGAAACAAATCAGAAAGAAATGCTACCTTATTGCATCAAAGCTCATCACTGAGAAAAACAACTAACTTGAGTTAGAACTTCCTCTTTTAGTTCATAAAATCTTAATAGAGCTAGACCATGAGATAACCACCTAACTTATTTTTGGTTTATTTATTTTACATTTGTTTACTGGGAAGGTCTGACTCAGCACAGGTCCCTTTTAAGCAGAGGCACAGGGAGAAAAGCTCCAGCTACAAGGATAATGTTAACATATTCTAGCATACACAGAGTTCCAGTTACAGTCATTTCAGCAGTTTAACAAACATACATGATACTATATTGATGGCAAATAATACAAAAGTAGAAGACATACATTGCATTTCATGGAAAAAAGTCCCACCATAGGTCATATTGCTACAGTTGCAGTTGAAATAATCAAGAGAGTTATACACATACAGATGTAGTTGCTACAGGTGTAATTGAAATGATAAAGAGGGTTATACACATACAGATGTAGTTGATACAGGTGAGATTGAAATGATAAAGAGGGTTATACACATACAGATATAGTTGCTACAGGTGTGACTGAAATGATAAAGAGGGCTATACACATACAGATGTAGTTGTTACAGGTGTGATTGAAATAATAAAGAGGGTTATACACATACAGATGTAGTTGCTACAGGTGTGATTGAAGTGATAAAGAGGGTTATACACATACAGATGTTGTTGCTACAGGTGTGACTGAAATGATAAAGAGGGCTATACACATACAGATGTAGTTGTTACAGGTGTGATTGAAATAATAAAGAGGGTTATACACATGCAGATGTAGTTGCTACAGGCGTGATTGAAGTGATAAAGAGGGTTATACACATACAGATGTTGTTGCTACAGGTGTGATTGAAATGATAAAGAGGGTTATACACATACAGATGTAGTTGCTACAGGTGTGATTGAAATGATAAAGAGGGTTATACACATACAGATGTAGTTGCTACAGGTGTGATTGAAATGATAAAGGGGGTTATACACATACAGATATAGTTGCTACAGGTGTGATTGAAATGATAATGAAGGTTATACACATACAGATGTAGACAGGTGTGATTGAAATGATAAAGGGGGTTAAACATATACAGATGTAGTTGCTACAGGTGTGACTGAAATGATAAAGATGGTTATACACATACAGATGTAGTTGCTATTGATGTGATTGAAATTATAAAGAGGGTTATACACATACAGATGTAGTTGCTACAGGTGAGATTGAAGTGATAAAGAGGGTTATACACATACAGATGTAGTTGCTACAGGTGTGAGTGAAATGATAAAGAGGGTTATACACATACAGATGTAGTTGCTACAGGTGAGATTGAAATGATAAAGAGGGTTATACACATACAGATGTAGTTGCTACAGGTGTGACTGAAATGATAAAGAGGGCTATACACATACAGATGTAGTTGTTACAGGTGTGAATGAAGTGATAAAGAGGGTTATAGTCATACAGATGTAGTTGCTATGGGTGTGATTGAAATGATAAAGAGGGTTATACACATACAGATGTAGTTGTTACAGGTGTGATTTAATGATAAAGAGGGTTATACACATACAGATGTAGTTGTTACAGGTGTGATTGAAATGATAAAGAGGGTTATACACATACAGATGTAGTTGCTACAGGTGTGATTGAAGTGATAAAGAGGGTTATACTCATGCAGATGTAGTTGCTACGGGTGTGACTGAAATGATAAAGAGGGTTATACTCATACAGATGTAGTTGCTACGGGTGTGATTGAAATGATAAAGAGGGTTATACTCATACAGATGTAGTTGCTACAGGTGTGATTGAAATGATAAAGAGGGTTATACACATACAGATGTAGTTGCTACAGGTGTGACTGAAGTGATAAAGAGGGTTATACTTATACAGATGTAGTTGCTACGGGTGTGATTGAAATGATAAAGAGGGTTATACACATACAGATGTAGTTGCTATAGATGTGATTGAAATGATAAAGAGTGTTATAAACTTAAATGAGGTTGCTACATCCTGTTATTTAAATAAAGATGGTAGAAGATTGTTTGGGAAATCAGGAAGGCCCAATCAGGAGAGTAACAGGAACATAACCAGCTGTCGCCTAGATGTGATTTGAGGAGCTTTTTCAATTGTGTGAGAGGGAGCTGTCAGAAGGTACTGGAGTTGGCAGCTTATTCCAAATTGAGTTGTTGGCCTTGGTGGTATCTAGAAGGTGTTGGCTACTGATGCAAAGAGATTGGGCTGAGGTGTATATTTGAATGTGTTTTTGGAAAGAAGGGGTTTTATTGGGTTGGTGGAGAATTTTGTAGACAAAGGTTAGTTGATTAAAGTGTAGAAGCTGTGGGAATCCAAGCCAATTAAGCTGTTTTTGTGGTGTACAGTGATGTGATCTATGTAAAGCTCCAGTGGCAAATCTTGCTATTCTATTTTAGCAAGATTCCAGTTTGTTTAAATCTGTTTTGCAGAGAGTGGTTAATACTGGGCATAGAGGAGGGTTGATAGAAGGTGTGTGAGGGCTATGGTAACTTTCGTGTTATTTGTAAGAAATTCTTTGTGTCTATATAGGAGACCTATTTTCTTGTGAACCTTTTTGATGGTTTGGTCTATATGAACAGTGAATTTCAGGTTATCAATTTCTACCCTGAGCAGTTTAATGTGAGTGCTTGAGATGATCATATTTTTCCTCCTGGAGAAGATATTAAAGGACTGGGAAGATGAGGGGAATCTGGTTGGGCCAAAAAGAAGGAGTTTAGTTCTGTTGGGGTTTAGAATTAGCTGGTAGTTAGTTTGACAGGTTTCTACTGACAGAAAGGAGTCTTGGGTTTTGGTGTGGAGGTCTTCCAGTGTATAGGGCAGCACATATTAAGGTGGAGTAATCAGCATACTGTATTATAGAGACTTGTGGTGCTGAGGTCCTGAGGTGGTTAGCGAGTAGAGAGAATACTAGTGGTCCAAGGATTGAGCCTTGTGGAACCCCTAAGGAGACTGGAAGAAGAGAAGAGAGTTGGTGTTGCCACTGGGTAAATTGCAGGTGTCCTGTTAGATAACTTTCAAATCATGTAATGGTGGAATTGCTGACATTTAGAGTGGAGAGAATATTGATGAGTTTATTGTGATTGACCATGTCACCGGTATTGGATAAGTATAAAAGTATGACCAATGCAAATTCTCTGTTGTTTCTATGGTGGCTAACAGTGTTAGTAAAGGATAGTAGTGCTGTGGTGGTGCTGTGAAAGGGACAGAAGCTGTGTTGGGTGTTTGATAGTAGTTTGCATGTGAGTAGGTAGTCCATTGGTTGGGTGTGCACAACTCTTTCTAATATTTTGGGTAAGGGAGATAGAATGGCAATTGGGTGATAATTAGTGGGTTCAGTGGAATTACCTCCCTTGTGTAGTGGTAGAATGTGGGGTCCATATTACGGGTACCTGACTTTCAAATATTGAGCGGTTTATGAATATGGCTACTGGGTAAGCTATTGCTTCAGCTGCACTTTATAGAAATTCTGCTGGAAGGTTGTCAGTAGCTAGACTTGTTGGTTTAAGTTTTTGAAGTAGTTTTTGTTAGTTATAACAGATACTGGGTGTAGGCTGAAGTGAGAGGTGGAGTCATTGGATATGGTGCTGTTCTGGGGGACAAGAGAAGTAGGGTTACTGTCAAAGCCTTGTGTGTTTAGGGATTGGATAGTTTATGTGAAGAATTTATTAAATTGGGTTGCAATATTATCAGAATTGTTGGTTATTGTTGAGGCAGGGGTGGTGGATTTACCTGGTTGAAGTATTTTATTAGCTGCTACCCAGAATTTTTTTTCTTTGCTTATTCTGAATGTTTTGGTAATAGTTGATTTTGTCTAATTTTATTAGTTTTTGTGTTTTATTCCTAAGTTCTAGATATGTTTGCTTAGTTGCTTGTGTTTTGTTTTTTTTTTTTTGTTTGTTTTGTTTTTTTTAATTGTTGCCAGGTTTTGTCTCTAGCCTTGAGTAGGGATCTACATTCTTTAGTTAGCCCGGGTGCATACTTAGATTTTACTCTGATAGTTCTATGGGGTGATGGGAGTTTAGTATGTCTAAGAATGTGTTGTTGAATGAGTCAACTGCATTGTCAGGAGGTAACTGTTTGAGAGATTCCCAGTTACAACTGTTTAGAGTAGTGATGAAGCTATTTAAATTGAAATTTTTTTGTTTCTGATTAAGCAGAAGGCAGGTTAGATGATTTGGTGAGTTTGAGTCCTAAGAAGGAATTCTGGCAGACAACCTGATTGAGATGCCTGAGAGGGCTTGCTAACTAAAATCCAGTCAAGAACTGATTGTATTTTAGAAGATTTATCAATCCTTGTAGGGGAGCAGATGAGTTGAGTAAATCCATGGAGGTTTATGAGGGAAGATGGATTTTCTGAGGAACAGTTAAGCCAGTATGTATTGAAGGTCTCCCATCACAATTGTTTCTTGTGGGAGAGAACTGGATATACAGAGCAGTATGTTTTCCATAGTGGGGATATTATTTCCTGGCGGGATATAACCACCAATAATATTAATGTAGTTTTTGGAATTAATTTTAAATTTGGCAAAGATAAGTTCAGCATTGTCAAATTCAGGAAGGTTTATGTCTACATGGTCTAGAATTAGGTGATTTTAAATAATATAGCTACTCCTCCACCCTTTCTAGATTTCCTGTCTTTTTGTATAATATTATCTGGGTCTGTTTGTCTATTGTTATTAATACTGTATGGAGTGTTGTTAACTTCTGTATGGAAAAACTGTGTGTGAGAAGCTTCCATTGGGGAACACAGTGCTGGAAACCACTGTGATAGTAACGGCCTGCTTTTTATATAACTGACAATTGTGTGGGTCTCGTCTAGTACTTTTTTCAGCTCGGGTACCAATGATTTTGACACTAGTACTTCTCTGCAGAGAAAGCAATGAGAATAAATAATTCTAGGATTCCGTTTTTGTGCCAGTGTAACAAATCTTTTTACACTTCATGACAGAGTGCGCATCATCTGTACAAACACTGATGCAGAAATCCCAAGACAACTTATGTCAGTTGTTAGTCACTCCACCAACAGGGTGCCTGTTATCCTTGAGCATAGCCAAGACAGCAGCATCGTGTTTTGTACCCATGTGTATTCAGGCTAGTTGGAGCATCTGTGCCACAGTACTTCATGTCCACGATAATTCTTATTACTTGATTTGAAATAAAAGTAAGGCAAAGTGGCTTTTGGTGAGTTGTGGATGGACATTTTTGGTGGCAGCAACAGCAGGTGCGTGAAGTAATCTTTAAGTTTTAAAAGGCTATCTATCTTTTTAAAAAAAATCTTGTGGCACACCTGTGGACCTCTCGAGGCACACCAGTTGAAAACCCTTGACATAGAATAAATATTCTAACAAATAAATGATTTTGTTAACATGTGACAGCAATACAGGAGTTTAGAACACAAATCGGAACTTTGTATCTATTCCCTAGGTGGAGAAACAGTCTGCAAGTTCCTGTACAATTCTAGAAATCCAGTTTACATTTCTAACTTGAATCATCACACATTAGAGCCAAAAGCCTGTTTAGTAAATATCTTATTTCACTGCTTTAGAGGCACTTTTTCCATCCGAACCGATTTGTACCCCTCATTATTACTTTTTCCTCCGGCTAAGCAGTAGGTCTGCTCTACAACAGACACACATGGTTGAATGTGTATCCTACTGGTGACAGTTATAAAATGCGTATAATTAACCTAGATATTAGGCTGGCTGGAGTTTGGAATGTAATGTTATTGTTACAGTATATCAGCAGTGAAAGAACACACAGTAGCTGCTGCATATTAAATTTGACATTAATATAAATTTCTGTCATCAGAAATGTATCCAAGACTCTTACTTAAAATAAATTAATCTACACTAAAACATTTTTAAATGAAGTGGTATGTACAGTAAAATATTTTTATGAGAATCTATCACTTTCTGTGTTTGCCATGCAAACATTGCAGCAGTACAGTACTGTTAACCAGCTAGGGGTACATCTCAGCAGCAATATATTACTGGTGCACCCCATGTTCATGTGCATCAGAAAAACTGCTTGCTTTCTCAAAAACTGGCGTAGCAGTGAGGGCATGACCTAAGAATCAGAGTGTGAAGCTGCCACTAACAAATATCAGATCTACTTACAAATGATAGCAGATGAAGACACAGATGGATGTGCATCATAAAACATGCTGCATGGCAACATTTATCAGGCAGTCACACTCATCAGGTTCCAGGACTAAATCTCTCAGGCTTTGCTCTCACAGTTGTCATGGTCACCATAGCAACATCTTGGTTAGCAAACTATTTACTGATGTCTGTCCATATGTTATCTTCTACAATTAAATGCTTCTTGGACTTATAGTCTGTTTCTTATGGACATACTTGAAAATTGCATGTCATTTGCTTCGCTGGAAAAGCAAACAATAAATCTATTTAGTCTGCCCTTAAAGTGCATTTAATATTCTGTCTCCCTTCCATTGCTGTCTTTCCCCTAACCCCTTCTCCAGCTATCCTATGCCTTTGCAATGCCCAAGTGCATTCTGTCTCCTCAACCATTCTAGTAGTCCATGCCTGTTGACAGCAACTCTCTCAAAGAAAGAATATATTTACTGATACAGGCAGAAAATGGTATTTACAATCTGCTGTTTGTGCCCCTACTCCCTCCTCTCTCCTCTATACTCCTTCTTCAGAATAACCCCTTTACATCTCAGTGAAATCATCTTGTCTGTCCATGTAATGCCTCCCATTTCTCCTGAATAGAGCACAATCATGTCATTGCTTTTCCCCTCCCTTCCACACAAAATGTTAATGGCTTTCCTCTCGGCTCTTTTCAGATCCCGGTATCTATTTCCTTGTCTGGTCTTCAAGATTGCATGCAGTACACAAGGTATGCACGATCCAGACCCAGAAGAGCAGAAGCATTCCTTCTCTGGTTCTAGATTCCAGCTGTCTGAGGTTACACCCCAGCATTCTCTTTGTTGCTGCCAATGCCCTCTTCCTCTACGCCTGGTGATGCAGTACGAGGTGACCAGCACCCCAACATCCTTTTTCTTCTTTGTTGCTATCAGTTCCATTTCCTGCAGCTGATACTTCATGCCAGGGTTGCTGTGAACCAAGTGTCATCAGTGAAGGGAAAGATTCTCTTCTCTCTTTTCTGTATATCTCTTAACTCTCCAGAGTTTCACAGAATGTCCAAATTTTTGCCTCTTATTTCTGGTCTATTCCCCATAAAATTTGTGATTTTCTGGCAAATTATTGAGGATTGAAGTCACTAAATAATACTAAATAATGACAGACATTGAAGTGTCAGACTCAATATCCTTCAGAAAATATATAATACAAAATCTGTCATTCTAGCAACTTTCTAAGTTTATAGGAGCAGTATTTAAAATCTGTGCCCATTTTTGGGACTTTGTCCCCACATTATTCCTGGATCTGTCTAAATTTCTTGCACTGAGAGGTTGAGAGGTCTGGTTCTCTCATGTATGCCTGAAACAAATCTTGAAGAGTTCTGGACTTATAGTGGAACCCTGCAGCACTCCAATACTTCCTTATTCCAGATATTGTTGTTCCTCTCATTACAACCCTCTGCGTTATACTCTTCAGACATGCACCAGTCCAGGTCTTGCAACTTGATCATAACCCATAGTTTTCCTAACAGCTAACTGCATAATACTGTGTCAAAAGGCTTTGGTGACAACTGGGTAGACCATTTCTACTATTACTCCCATGTTGAGTTCTCCTGTAACCCTGTCATAAAAGTTGTTAGGTTTCACTAACAGACCTTTAGTTCACCAGATGTCTCCTGCCCCTTGTACAAAAGTACCACATTTCCTGAAGTTCTAGACACTTCTGCAGTAACAATTTATATGCTGAGAACCTCTGTCAGGGATCTGCCAGTACACTAGCCAGATTTTTAAAGACCCTGGGATATGGGTCTTCTAGGCCATCTAGTCACTGTGCTTTATCCTCCCGTAAGACAGCCATTTCCTTCTTAACCTCCCCCTGTCTCTGTCCTTGTGTCTTCTCACTTTGGTACGTAATCTGCTCTACCATCACACCTCTCGAATGATGAGATTTTTATAGAATGTCTGGATTTTTGCCTAATACTTTTGGTCTGTGCCTCATAACAATTTGAGGATTTCTAGAAACTCAATGAAGATTGAAGTCACTGTATATAACATACAGATGAGCTTCGGACTTCCCACCTTTCAGAAAATGCATGCTAAGGCAAAACCTGTTATTCTATCAATTATCTAAGTTTATAAGAGCAATATTTAAAATGTCTCCCTGACCTGGGCCTTTGTCTTGAGGTTAAGAGGTATCCTTACTGTTCTTCAAGAAACTAAAAGTATCCTTTTAACACCTATACCTTTACCTGCTCTTCTGTGATCTTTCTCCCATCTTGTTTGCCTGGCCACATCTGCCCCTCCCTTCCTTCTTTCTGTTATATTCCTAAATAAGCCTTTTTTCCTCATCTTGCCACCTTCTGCTAATTCACTTTCAGCTTGTGCCTTGTTTGATCTCACTTTCTTTTATTGCCATTCTGCTTACTTCCTTGTACTGTGCCTCTTCCACATTCCCATCCCACATTCTACATCTTTTTTGTAACCTATCTTTTGCCCTAATCACTAGCTTTACCTTCCTCATTAAACTAAATTGGCCTTCTCATCATTTTTGCCTTTTTACTTCTTCCTCATGTCCATAGTAATGAATACTGTATACTGCATCCCTGACCCATTCCCATTCCTTACTTTCTAGTTGGCTCCATGGTGCTGAGGAATAAAACATTGAAAGTAATGCAGCCAACTCATAATTGACTAGTGGTCTGGGTGCTGAAGAAGCTGACCAGGGAGGATGAACAACTCACCTACCCTGGAGGAAAGGTGGCAATCTGATTGCTACAACATCAGTAATCTATTGGAGAGGGGTTGTGACATGCAGCATACCAGACATGCACTCATCACCAGCAAACTAATGACAGTAGCAGAGGTCACCTGTTAGCTGTCTGTAGCATACTGAGTATAGTGAAAGGGCTTTGAGTCGGTGCATATGTGGAAGTAGGCATGGGTCAGAAGAGTTATTACAGGTATCTGTAGTGACATGGATGTATGTATATACCTCAGGGAAGTAGCAAATTTAGGCAAACACAAAATGCAACTGAGCTCCTCCTCATGTACGATGTCCTTGGATGCTGTGGGGTCAGGGGCACTGAGTAGCTCTCTGGCCTGTGGACAGATTATGTCTAGCCCTTAAATGCAGGTAGCCTTAGTCTGAGGGGAATTAAGCCATTTATATTTGTATTTATTTATTTACTTTATTTATTTATTAACGTATTTATTTAATTATTGTCTTTTGTTTACCAGGAAAGTCCGACTAGGCACAAATCCCATTTTCAGCTGAAGCCCAGGGAGAAAAGCTGTGCGAGACATGTGCTGTGGTGCTTGTGTTAAGTACTGTGCTCTCTAGCTTGTGCAACTAGTTAGGTAGGAGTTCTAATCTCACTGCAGTCAACTGGTGAGTGTGCATGGTGAGAAGAGTATGAGTCTATATCCTATTTTCACCAGTTCAATCCTATGGAAAATAAAGTGTGGGAGATTGGTATAATAGTTAAGATGTTTACCTTACAGACACAAGGTACAGGGTTTGATTCTCACATGGGGGTAATTGTCCAGTCTTAAAATGGCCCACAAGTGCAGTTAGCCTATACTAATCTATGAACCAATGATGTCTTGACATAATTCACATGTCTGGCTCAGTATGGCAGAGCTGCTCCAAGTTTGGCAACTTCGCCAAAGATCTGGAGTGATTTTAACTAAATCCAAGGCGTCCACTGTGATCAACAAAACATATGTATTTTTAAGTTTAACTGCACTTTTTTTAACTGTATTTTGCTCAATTGCTCTTTCATTTTTTGTTGTTACTGCTTTGCCTGTTTTTTTTTCTCCACTTTAAAATGCTAGTACTTCTGTAGTTCATAGCATAGGCTAGATTCAGATCTGCTGAATCTAGGCTGTTTGGCATAAATTGAGCACTAAACTAAAGCCAGCCATCCTACATTAAGAAGGCCCTCCTGCACCCTTGTGGCAGAAGTGTGCAGCCAAGGAGCCATTTGAGTCGATGATTGTTGTAAAAAAGCTCAGTTTTGGGCTTTCTCATTGGCTAGTTTGTGTTTAAACTGTTTAACTTTGCTTGTATTTAATCACCACATTTGACCGTAGCTGCACACCATGCAATGAGGTTTAGCATTGCCATGTATAGATGCAAATGTTTAGAAACAACAATTTTCCCCATTATAGCTGCTAGAGAACCCTCTCTGTGTGCAATGCGGCTGTGCATTGCTACCCAGCGAGCAACTCAGCTGCCCATTCTGAGGCACTGATGCAGTCTTCCACCCTTAGCCTTCCACAGAATAGCTGCCTTTGCTAGTCTCACAAGCAAATTCTGGTCCATCTAGCCCTTCCCCACTAGTCACTACAATATATACCTGCCATAATGGATGGACAGTTTCTCACTATTTTTCCAGCCAACCTGATTGACATGGGTATCCTGAGGCAATGTAGCAATTGCCTCATGTATACTAACAACCACTTGCTCCTAAAGTAAACAAATACAGTATGCAACAGATGCAACTATACCATGAAATTAGAATCAGTCCTCTCACATAACAAAGACATACAACAGGTTGTCAGCACACACACACACCTTCCCTCTCACACAAGAGAAGGTCATTTGTTTGTGTTGCATTGAGCAATATCTAGCTGGAAATTGTGACTCTGTTTTTTCAGTAGGACCCCACCCACCCTCCTTGTTTTTGTTTTGGTGTTAATCTTGGTGGCTTTGAAACTGCCCGCCCCTCTTGTAAATTTGCACTTGGATACTCCTCCTGGGCCCATCTCATTTGCTCACGCAAAAAAAAATTGTTCTTTTTATCTGCTTTTACTGTATTTGTGTTTCTTCCTACTTTATTTTGCTTTTGCGTCATCTTAAAAGTACTCAGTTGTATTTATTACTGCTTGGTGTAACTCATTCTAAGCCTTTTAGCTTAAGCACTTGGGCTTCAGACCAATTGTTTTACATTAAGAAGGTTTGTGGTCTGCACTGTAGTGGCAGAACATGTAGCTTACATCCTTCTAAGTTGGGAACTGCTGATTGAGGGCTCAGTGTCTGTTATTCTAACAGTGTATTAGTTCTGGTTTAAGCACTTGGGCTTCAGGCCAGTTATTTTACATTAAGAGGGTTCATGGTCTGCACTCTTGTGGGAGGAGAGGCTGGACTCTGCTCTTCTGAGCTGGGAATTTCTGGTTAAAGGCTTATAGTGTCTGCATATTTGAACTGCTTCTTACTGAAATTGCTATACCTTGTTTGCTGAAGCATAGACTAGATCCAGGCCTGCTGAATCTAGCTTTGTTTGTATAACTTGAGCACTAATCCAGGCATTCTTTAAAGTATTCAATTGTATTTATTACTGCTTGGTAGTAACTTGATTAAAGTGTAGCTATCATTCTAAGTCTTTTGGATTAAGCACTTGGGCTTCAGACCAGTTGTTTTACATTAGACAGGTTTGTGGCCTGCACTGTGGCTGAATCTACCTTTGTTTGTATGCTTGTTGTTTGTTTGCTTGTTATTTCCCTGAAATGCTAATTCCACCTAAAACACAGCTTTTCAGTGCTTCTGTGGATCCCTAGTGATATCTGCATTGCTTACTGTACTTATTTCCGTGTTTCACTTTAAAAAAGTTATTGTTTGTCGTTTTTGCATTTAAGTTACCTGTAACACAGTCGCAGGCTACACACTCAAGTGCGCTAGCCTCCTCTGTGTATTTAAAGTAATTTAAGCTCTGCATTTCTGTTTCTAAAAAAAACACAAAAAAGTCCTTGTTTTCCCGCCTTTCTGAACTAGTCTAGTCCAGTTTTCAGGCTTTGCTGAATCCAGGACTGTGGTAAAGGTTCCTGTGTTGCCCATATCATACTTGGATAGTTAGGTGGCTTCCTTGTTCACTGTGAGAGTGGGAACTCTGAGCAGCCTATCTGTCCCTGTAGGAGTGGTCCCAGACCAGCAATTTGTAGCTCATTGGCCATTTTGGGCTAATTTCTATCCTTTTTGATCTCCCTGGTATAAAAAACGCTTAGTGCAGTTTTGCACTTGTATACAGCTCAGCAAGCTCCTTGTGGTGCCCTGCAGAGTCCTACAAGCGGCCAAGAGACAAAAGAGGGACTTTGGACTTCATTAAGTATTGTTTTTGCTTGTTATTTCCCTGAAATGCTAATTCCGCCTAAGACACAGCTTTTCAGTGCTTCTGTGGATCCCTAGTGATATATCTGCATTGCTTACTGTACTTATTTCTTTGTTGCACTTGAAAAAAGTTGCTGTTTGTCATTTTTGCATTTAAGTTACCTGTAACACAGTCACAGGCTACACACTGAAGTGCGCTAGCCTCCTCTGTGTATTTAAAGTAATTTAAGCTTTGCATTTCTGTTGTTTCTGAAAAAAAAAACACAAAAAAATTCCTTGTTTTCCCGCCTTTCTGAACTAGTCTAGTCCAGTTTTCAGGCTTTGCTGAATCCAGGACTGTGGTAAAGGTTGGATAATTAGGTGGCTTCCTTGTTCACTGTGAGAGAGGGAAATCTGAGCAGCCTATCTGTCCCTGTAGGAGTGGTCCCAGCCCAGCAACTTGTAGCTCATTGGGCTAATTTCTATCCTTTTTGATCTCCCTGGTATAAAAACCGCTTAGCGCAGTTTTGCACGGGTTTGCGCACTGCACAGCGCTGTTTAGCTGTGGTTAAACTATTCCAGGCTCCACGAAGTCTGCACTTCAGTTTTTCCCTTGAAACTTGAAACACTTCAACCCAGCACTAGAAATAAGGCAGTTTAAGAGTGGCACTTACTAAAACTCACTAAAACTAGCACTAGCTTACGGCTTGCACTTCAGCCCTATACTCAGGAAGTATAAGGCTCTTTACTCATCCAATCAGCAATACAGTCCCAACCATCTATTCAGGCATGTTCAAGGGACAGCTTCAGATGTGCTCTCCAGTCCAGCTGGTGAATCTGGGCATCCTGAGGCAATGTTACAATTGCCTCATGTACACAGACAACCCCCTCCTCCTCCCAACCAATACAAACATATGTGAGAGATGCAGCTACACAGCCAAACTGGAGGCTAAGCTCTCTCAACCCACAACTGGATCAACCAGTCACAAGGAGAAGGGCAACACTAGCACCACATTACCAGACTCACATAGACCAGCCATAGCTGCACCAGAAAACAACTCTCAGACACATGCAAAAACATATTTGGAGGCTCTAAATAAGAACCTGCCTAAACAACAGAGACCTCCTAAGCATACACCCAAACAACCCCCACCCCACAACAGAAACCAGGTAACACATATGTCACAACGTCAGTGTGCCAAGCAAAAACAGCCCCTAAGGCTAAATAACACACCTAACACACTAGTAAGCAGTGATTCTATCATCAGGCACACAGACGTCCCACTCACTAGACTGAACAAGGAGAAGGTTACCGTAAGCTGCCTGTCGGGTGCCAGAATCCGCCACATAACACATGCACTCAGGTCACTCCACAACAAGTACAAATATGACTCTGTCATTGTACATGTTGGCGTAAATGACCTGAGAAGTACCTTCCTGGACTACATGAAAAGAGATGGAGGAGCTCCCTGACCATGTAGCCCAGGCTGGTATGACTCTGACTCTGAGTAGCATCCTGCCCTCACCCAAAATGATGCCAGCATATGAAGAAAAATGATCAGTTTCAACAACTGGTTAAACTACTGGTGTCATTCAAAGGGGATCCAGTACTTGTCAGCCTGGGACGACATGCTTGACAAGCCACGTTGCTTCGCCAGAGATGGCTTGCACCTGTTGCCCATGGACTTTCGAATACTGGCCAAGACTCTTGCCGCCCCAATACTACCATTTTTAGGTAAGGCTCAAAAGACAAACCCGCCTCCATAAACAACAATAATAAACAAAAACTGAGGGTAATGCTGCTCAACGCCAGAAGTCTAAACCTCAAAATGCACGCACTCAAGGCTCTCCTTAGTATGGAAGAAATTGACGTATGTGCAGTGACAGAAACCTGGTTCAAGGCTCCAGAGAGCACCCCAGCACTACCAGGCTATAACTTCTATCATACCTTTAGGTCCCAAAACCAGGACCGGAACACAAAAGGAGGGTTGTGTCCATATTCATCAAGAACACCCATACCTCCAGGTTAGTAGCACAGCACGCGGAATCTGAGACCATCCAAGTGCAATTGACAGTGGGTAAATTGACTGTTCAATTTATAGCTTGCTATAGATCTCCCACCTTGTCTCAGGACTCTCATGCAGCATTCCTGAGAACATTAGAAAGTATGAAGATTCTACCCAACACCATGCTACTGGGTGACTTCAACTATCCAAACATTGACTGGGAAAACTACTCAAGCTCAAACGCCCTAGCCCAATGCTTCCTTGAGTTTATAAACTCAAACACCCTTGAACAGCTGGTCACCACTCCCACAAGAGGTGGCAACATACTGGACCTGGTCATCACCAACATGGGGAACCTATGTTCCACACCTGAGGTAAACTCGTCATTTGTAAGATCAGATCACAAACTAATCACACTGGACATCCACATCCCAACCCCCCAGTCAAGGAAATCAAGGTAAAAAACTTCTCTAAAGCCAACTTCACACTCCTCAAGACCGAGGTGGGAAGTTTCAAAGCTCCCAATCAAATGGAAAATGATGACCCAACGGCAGAATCCTTTACAAGTGCATTCTATGAACACCTTCAAGAATGCATGGGCCGAGCCATCACAAGTAAAACCAAGACCAACTCCTCAAAAAAGAGGAAGCCAGTCTGGTGGACCCCAGCCATAAATAAACTTTACAATAGAAGGAGGAAACTCCTGCAAGATAGAACAAAATCCCAAAATAAGAAGGCATCTCTGATTAACATCAGTAAAAAAATGCGCTCCCTCATTAAATCATCCAAGGACAACTTCGAAAGAAAAATAGCCAATGACTCTAAGGATAACCACAAGGCCTTCTTTAACAATGTCAAGAGTCTAGGGGCAAACTCTCAGATATGCTCCGAGCTAGTGCATAATGGCCATGAATACACTGAACCAACCGACATTACCAACATCCTGGCTGACAAGTTCAGTGCAAACTTCACCCCCCCTCTCCACCAAAGGGGCTAGCACCCATCCCAGAAGAATGTGGCACTCCAGATATCTCAGACACACAAGTAAAGACAGCCCTTGCAAAGGCCAAAAACACAGCATCAATAGGACCAGATGCTATCCCAGGTTGTGTCTTACACGAGCTTCAAAATGAACTAACCCCCCATCTCAAATCACTATTCAAACTCAGCCTCTCTACAGGCTATGTACCCAAAGAATGGTGTACAGCAACAGTCATACCACTCCACAAAGGTGGTGCCACAACTGACCTTGGGAACTATCGTCCTATAAGCTTGACTAGCTTGGTCTGCAAAGCCATGGAATGCATTATCATGGAGCTCATTAACAGGGACATTGGGAACCTCCAGACACTGGACCCCACCCAGTTCAGCTTTGTTAAAGGCAGATCTTGCCTCCTGAACTTGGTTGACTTCTTTGAAACAGTCACCAAGGCCATATATGAAGGGAAGGTGGTCCACACAGCATATCTGGACCTTGCTAAGGCATTCAACACCATCCCACACTCAGGAATCATAGACAAACTCACCAGCTTAAATATCAACCCCCATGTCACGAGATGGGTTGCCAATTGGCTCTCAGACAGAACCCACATGGTAAGAGTGGCAGGCGCCATGTCTGACTCTAAACCAGTCGCAAGCGGAGTCCCACAGGGCTCAGTCCTGGGAACCCTCCTGTTCGGTATATATTTCTCTGAAGTACAGGCAAAGGTGGAGAGACTGTGGCTAACCAAGTTCTCAGATGACTGTAAATTGGGTGCAATAATTGACTCTCCAGCTGACACAGACATCCTGCAAAAGGGTCTCACAGAGACAAACACCTGGTGTCAAAGTCACGGCCTCAAGCTAAATGCCAAAAAATGCATAGTAATCCCATTTAGGAAAAACAAAGTACCTACAAACTAGCACATAGATGGGAATCCACTAAGTACAGAAGAAGTAATTGGGGACCTGGGTACCCAAGTAGATAGTATGCTCTCCTTTGATAACCACATAGCCAAAATGGTCAGGAAATCCTTCTATGTGGCACACCTGATCACAAAGGGTTTCTCATCCAGATCCAAGGAGGTGATTGTGCCCCTTTACTCCTCACTCATTAGGCCCATAATAGAGTACAATTCCCCATTTGGGATGTACCTCACTAGACACCTGCAACAGCTAGAAAGATCACAGAAGTACCTCACTAAGAGGATTAAGGGCCTTAAACAATTACCCTATGAAACACGACTAAAAAAGCTCCAGCTCTTCTCAGTCGCTTACTGTCTGCTCAGAGGTGACCTATGCCTGACCTATAGGGCCATGTCAAACCCTGAACTAATGGACATGCTTCATCTCAAAAAAACGAGATCCCTCAGAACCATTCGTTCTAGCGACTTGAACCTATGTACAACAATAAACAGGACATGCTGGAGGGATAGATTCCTGTCCCAGTGACTCCCCTCATTCTGGAATAGAATCCCAATCCATATCCAACAGAGCTCCTCTCTGACCCTCTTCAAGAGAAATCTTGATGAGTGGATGGGTAATCGTAAGTTCTACCCTGGGATCACTTCAGGAGACCTGTTGACAGAGGCCCAGGTTACTAATCTAATGGGGAGGCGAAAGCCATCACTCTGTGGCTAGGCTTATAAATGCCCATGGGCAGATAGCCTAGTACTTACCTATGAACCTATGAACCTATGACACATAAACCCACATATGTGGAGGTACTCACTAACAGCCTACCAAAAGACCAGAGCCTTCCCAAGCGCAAACAACATACCCATACTGATACACAAACAGAATCCACCATCACACATAACAGCACACATATCAGTGTCTCAGCATTTAAGTCCATAAGGCAAAACGCCTCAAAAACAAATGTTCTGGTTATAGGTTACTCAATAATTAGACACACAGATGTCCCCCTCACCAAGCTGAACAAGGAGAAGGTCACAGTCAGCTGCCTGTAAGGTGCCAGGATCTATCAAATCATGCACCCACTCAAGTTGCTCAGCAACAGTTATCATTGTGACTCTGTCATAGTACTGTTGGTGTGAATGACTTGAGACATACCTCTCTGGACAATATGAAGAGAGACATGACCGAACTCTTAAATTATGAGTCCCAGGCAGGTATGCCCCTAGTCCTAAGCAGCATTCTACCTTCACCAAAGATGATGCCACAATACAGACAAAAAAAACTGCTTGATTTCAATAATTGGCTTATCTTCTGGTGTTACTCCAGGGGGTTCCAGTATCTGTCTGCCTGATAAGACATGGTTGACAGTCCACGCTACTTTGCCAGAGATAGCTGTCACCTGTCTCCTCAAGGCTTTCAGACATTTATTTTTTTTATTTAACATTTCTTAACTGGGAAATTCCAATTTGAAATGAAGCCAATGTTCAGCAGAGGTTCAAGGAGAAACACTCCAGATGCATGTCTTTGTAACGTAGGAGGAAACCAGAGCACCTGGAGGAAACCCACATGAATGCAGGGAAGACATGCACACTCCACAAATAAGGCACCCCAGCTGAGAATCAAACCAGAGAACCTCTTGCTGTGAGGCGACAATGTTACCACTGCACCACTGCACCATCCAGATACTGGCAAAGATGCTTGCCTCCCCCATAGAGCCTTTTTAGGCAATGCCCAAACAGCAAAAATTATAACATAAAGAAATCCACTAAAGACAAACCCAAGGTCATGCTGCTTAATGCTAGGAGCTTAAACAGTAAACAGCACTCCATGGAAGCACTCCTCACCTTGGAACATGCTGATGTTTGTGCAGTCACTGAGACTAGGAGCTTAAACAGTAAACAGCACTCCATGGAAGCACTCCTCACCTTGGAACATGCTGATGTTTGTGCAGTCACTGAGACTAGGAGCTTAAACAGTAAACAGCACTCCATGGAAGCACTCCTCACCTTGGAACATGCTGATGTTTGTGCAGTCACTGAGACTTGATTCAAGGCCACCAAGACCACCCCAGTTGTACAAGGCTGCAATGCTTTTCACACATTCAGACCCCAAAACGAGTGTGAAAGAACCAAAGGTGGAGGTGTATCTATCTTCATTAAATCCAAATACACCTCGAGACTGGTGAAACAGTACAACTCTGTTGAGCTACCCCCATGTCCAATTAACTATAGGAAAAATATCCATCCCCGACCATAAACCAGAAGAAGCACACCACCTACCTGCATTTGCTAGAGTCACTCAACATACAGCCAAACACCTTGGCCATAGGAGATTTCAACTATCCTTCCATTGATTGGGCGACTTACATGAGCACATACATGACTGCTATGAGGTTCCTGGACTTTGTTAATTCAAATGCCCTGGTACAATTGGTCTGCACCCCCAAAAGGAGCTGAAATGTGCTGGGCCTAGTGCTCAACAACATGGGGAGTAACTGCACTACCCCCTTTGTGTTTCCCTCCCTGGTAAGATCAGACCATATATCTGTCTTGTTTGAAGTAAAGATCAAACTTCACACCCCTGGAGGAATAAAAAAACTGAAACGTTTCCCAGCTGTGGATTAACCCATACATTACTATGTGGGTAGCCAATTTGCTCACCAACAGTACACACACTGTCAAAGCTGGGGAATACACCTCCACCCAGTAGACCAGTTACCAGTGGTGTACTGCAGGATCCGTGCTGGGCCCTCTACTGTTTGGAATCTATTTCTCTGAAGTTCAGGTGAAGGTAGATGGCCTGTGGCTTACAAAGTTTGCAGATGACTGTAAACTGGATGCAGTCATAGAGTCCCACAACATATTACAGATAGGGCTAACCCAGACAAAAGATTGGTGACAATCTCACAGACTAAAACTTAATGCAAAAAAAAATGCCTCATTATCTCCTTTGACAAAGAAGTGACCCCTGATTATTATGATATAGATAGCACCCCTCTAGGGTCAAACTCAGTGGTGTAAGACTTGGGAACACAGGTTGATAGCAATCTAAACTTCATTCTTCATGTGTCCGTAGTGGTAAGAAAAGCATTCTACATTGTGCATTTCATAAATAAGGGCATTGCATCAAAAACCAGGGAGGTTAGAGCTCCAGTGTACTCAATCCTTATCAGACCATTAACGGAGTACAATGCTCCCTCCTGTATGTACCTCACCAGACTCCTGCAGCAACTGGAGAGACCACAGAGGTTTCTAACCAAGAGAATCTGGGGCCTCCAAAGCATGACATACATGGAAAGACTGAAAGCGCTGTCACTGTACGTTGCATCATACAGGCTGGTGAGAGGTGACCTGTGCCTAGCCTATAGAGCAGTCTCGGACCCTGCCTTAATGGAATTGCTGCACATCCACAAATCAAATGGGAGAACAATAACTTACTCCAGGGATCTAAACTTAGCCTGTGACATTAACAGTACAAGTTGGAGAGAGAGATATATCTTCCAGTGATTACTGCTCCTATGGAATAAGCTCCTGCCCCATGTGAAGCAGAGATCCTCAATGACCCTATTCAAGTGCAACCTTGACAACTGGATGGGTGACCATAAATTCATCCTGGGGGTGGCACCTATGTTCCTCATGGACAGGGGAAGTATAGAATAGAATAAACAAGGATATAGGAAATCTCCAAACTCTGGATTCAACACAGTTTGGTTTTGTGAAGAGTAGAGGATGCCTGCTCAACCTGGTCAACTTCTTTGAGTCAATCACCAGAGCTGTGGATAAAGGCAAGGTGGTTCATACAGCCTCCCTTGATCTGGCCAAGGCCTTTGATACCATTCCCCACTCAGGAATCATAGCAAAACTCACTAAGCTAGGCATCAACCCCTATATCACTAGGTGGGTTGCAAACTGGCTCACAGGTAAAACCCACAGTGTGAAAGTAGCTGACTCCAAGGCAGACTGCTGACCAGTCATGAGTGGAGTCCCACAGGATTCAGTCCTGGGTCCTCCCTGTTTGGTATCTACTTCTCTGAAGTCCAGGCCAACATGAAGGGACTCTGACTGACAAAGTTCACAGACGATTGCAAGTTGGGAGCTATTATTAACTCCCTGAGTGATGCTGACATCCTACAGAAAGGCTTTACTGAGACCAATGACTGGTGTCAGAACCATGGCCTTAAGCTCAATGCCAAAAAATATGTCGTCATCCCCTTTGGGAAAACCCAGTTCACATGAATTACCACACTGATGGTAGTTAATTGAACACAGAAGGCATTATAAGAGATCTCGGAACAGAGATTGACAGCAACCTCTCTTTTGAGCACCCCATTGCCACTGTAGTCAGAAAGTCCTTTTATGTGGCACATCTCATTACTAGGGGTTTTGCATCCAGGAAGAAAGAGGTCATTGTCTCCCTCTACTCTTCCCTCATTAGGCCAATCATTGAGTACACTGGCCCATTTGGTATGTACCTCACTAAACACCTGCAACAACTGGAGAGGCTGCAAAATTACCTCACAAAGAGGATCCTAGGCCTAAAGCATTTGTCCTATATGGACAGAGTAAAAAAAAAAACTCCACATATTCTCTGTCTCATATCGCCTACTTAGAGGAGATCTCTGCTTGATTTACAAAGCCATATCTGACCCAGCTCTGTTAGAAATTCTACATCTAAAGAAATCCCAATGCCTTCATACCACATGCTCCAGAGACCTCAGCCTCATTACCACAATCAACAGAACATGCTGGAGGGACAGGTTCATAACCCAGAGACTGCCCATGCTATGGAATAGACTTCCCATACATGTCAAGCAGACCATCTCACTGGCCCTCAAGAGAAATCTTGATGAGTGGATGGGAAATAGAAAATTCACCCCAGGGATCACTCCAGTGGCTTTACTCGACAGAGGCACTGGGAACTAAGGTCAGGTGGCACGATTCCAGGGTAATCCTATGGTCTATGCTTGTAAAGGCTCCAGGGCCATTAGCCTAATATACACCTATGAACCTATGAAGTTGGTGCTGATCACAGAATCACTTTGCTAACAATGTCCATCTAACTATGGTCAATAAGGGTGCTTGGGTTATTGCACAGCTAGGCTTGTAAAGGCCTTAGGGCCATTAGTCTAGTAACCTCCTATGAACCTATAACCTTATGAACCTATGAACACAAAATACATATTTACAAGAAAAAACAATAAAAAAATAAACATTGTAAGCATTATTATACAGATAGTATTGAAACAAATAGTAAAGGCTGTGAAGGCTGCCAGCCCAGCTATATAGAATTTTGTAAATAATCCTTTGTCATTTGTAAATATTAATAGGATTTGTAGGCTTGTTTTACAAATTTAAGAGAACTATATGTTATGATTAAACTATATTTTCTGTACTGAGTTTCAAGATTGTAACCACAGTGTGCCCTGTTGGAAAAAAGCAGAAATGTGTATAAACTATATGCCAATGCAAATTGTATTTATTTTATTTATTGTACATTTTCATGGCAGAAATTGGGACATACAGAGTTAACTTGCAAACTCTGAGAAAATAAGTAAAGAATTTTATGACTGTGTGTTATCTCAGCTAGGAGACAGAATGTCTGCAGCTGGGGGTTCTTTCTATTGTCTGAAAACAGAGATAATTACTGGTTTCCAAGGTAATTGTTTTATGACATCCAGCTTCAGTCAAGCTTCAAAGAGAGACTTGTCAGCTTCTAAGAGAAAAGTTTTCAAATTTTAAGTTCCTCCTAGCCTGGGAAACTAAATCAGAGGTGACAAGAATGATGTAATCTGAGATGATTCAGCAGTAATGTGTATTATCAATTTAAGAACTATCTCAGAGAGAAAGATAGTGCATTTTGTATTTGTTTCTGAACCTGAACACATCATCTCACCAGCACTTTGCCTTGCTCTATAAGTAAGTTATTTAGAACCTAGTTTCTCTTGGAGATTTATAGGAATATAGCAAGATAGATGTTTTCTGTTTTATGTGAGACTGTACTGCTATGTTATTTTAAAGTATTTCCTGTAAATTGTGAACTCTGCTGTCACTGTGTTGAGTTAATAAGTATTGTCTTGTGTTATTATTATTTATTATTAAATATTTTTAAACCTTGTAATGGTGGCTGGTTTTGATTAAGAGATATACAAGCTCTTAAGAGTACTTGCATGTATTTGGTGATACTGTAGAAGCCACTCCTAAATATCCTTAGCCTTAGTCACACTTACCATTTGGATAATAGTAGCATTGCACAGTAGAATTCGACACCCTTTGGTAAGGGCCTTTATAGTAGCTGATAAGGGTGGTTGGTGGCAGGTGGTACTACCGTATAGTCTGGGCAGAAGGGAGAATAGCTGGAGAACCTGTGCCAGCCTTCCCCAGGAGTGTATCTTTGTATATAAATCAAATCTCAAAGTTGGTGTGTGTCAGCTACTTGGGCAGGGACATGAAGCATTGGTTGGACAGAGAGGATGCTGGAGGTTTTGGCTTGACCAGTCGGCTGAGATCTTAACCCTATAGCTGTGCCAGGGGGAAGTCTTATTGGGGATCTGGAGAGAGAGAGAGAAACCAGCCCCAGACTGACTGTGATCTCTGTGTGCTCTTAAGGGAATTTGTACTTTACTGTGTGTGTACCTATCATCCTCCCAATGTGCATGTCCCTCACTGGTGTTAGTGATGAGGCTTGAGGCTCCTTGATTACTGGGCCAGTGCACGGGCACCACATATTAATTGTTTGCCAGTAGTGGGATATCCACATCAAATATTAATTGGTCGATAGTGGTGAGTTAGCCACATCACATATTAATTGGCTTGTAGTGGTGTGGACATTGAATTCCTGTAGCTTGTGTACAGTGATCACTGAAGGTGTTTTTGTACTCTAAATCAGACATGCAGTGAACATTCAGAGTTCATATCACAATTGTTTTATTTCTTTTGTTAGCTTAGTTAGTCAGGGAGAGCAGACAAGCCTGTCAGCAAAGGAGTATGGCAAGCTGACAAGAAGCCAGTTGGCTGATTTGTGCCAGGCTAAAGGACTGGTGCATGGAAACTTGACTAAAGCAGGCATAATTGCAGCTTTAGTCACAGCTGCATCTGAGAATAGCAACCAGGAGGCTGATCAGACTAGCCATGGAGATGTACAACACTCAGAGAATGGACAGTGCAAACTTTCTACAGAGGACTTAAAAATTTGTCTGGAGTTAAAGAGACTTGAGTTGTAGGCCAAGTGTTTGAAAATAGAAGCAGCAGAGGGACTGAGGCATCTAGAGACTGAGAAGAATGAGAAACTGTGACATCTGCAGGCTGAGGAGAATGAGAAACTGCTATGCCTGGAAGCTGAGGAGAAGGAGAGGCAGAGGCAACATGAAAAGGAGATGTAGACTCATTTCTAGACTCATGGAGGAAATGGGGAAGGGAGTAACCAGACCCCAAAAACACAAAAGGTCAGTACATGTCTTCCACAATTACAGAGGGGGGTCATTTTGATAGTTTCATTCATATGTTTGAGAGGGTATGTAAACAGTATAATGTTGACCAAGGGCTCTGGGTACAGTTTCTGACCCCCCCTTACTCCATGGTAAAGCTGTAAATGTTCTTTCCAAACTATCTGATGTTGGCTTTTTAACCTAAAATGTTGTAAAGAATTGTTTGCTAGAATTGTTTAAGCTAACACCTGAAGCTTATAGGAAAAGGTTTCATGAGCATAGACACAAGGCAGATGAAAGTGTTTGTGAATATGTTGCTGAACTGAGCACTTATTTTCATAGGTGGGTGAGTGGATGTCAGGGTACCACTTTTGAAGGGCTGGCAGACCGTTTGGTGAGGGAACAAGCCCTTAGCACTTTGCCTGAGGACATGAGGATCTGGTTAGCTGATACAGAATGCTCTACTGCAGATGAGTTGGGGAAGAAGGAGGACCTATACCTAGCAGGGCATCACTGCACAGGAAAGGGCCACTCAATACTGCTCATGGGTCTAAGGGAACCCATGGTGGGCAGCTCAGACTTCCCCAACAGAATCTGACAGTAGCAGGGGAAGTCACTAGTCCAGGTACATTTCCAGGACCTAGGGTTAAATGTTTTAAAAGCAACCAGTGGGGCCATGCAGCATATAAATATCCATGGAGGCAAGGTGGGAACAAAAGTTGGGAGCGACAGTAAGTGGGAATGACAAAATGCCAACAGTAGGTTGTCCTGAGACAACAAGGCTACCAAACTACCACAAGAGGATATATCCTATCTTAGTGAATGGCAAAGAGACCATTGCTAAGAGAGACACAGCCTCTGACCTAACCATTGTGAAGCCTGCAATGGTTAAAGAGGAGCACTACTTGCTTGGGACGTCTACTCTAGTCAGAGCTTTAGGAGGGACCCCATTCCAAATACCTCTAGCTAGGGTTTACCTTGACTGGGAGGGTGTAAAAGGAAGGCAGCAAGTAGGGGTGTTTGAGGATATCCCTGCAGATATCCTGATAGGGAAGGATTTTGATAATGCAGTACAATGTGTTCATGCAGTTACACTCAGTCAGGCTTGGAGACAACCATGTGGGTCTGGTAGCCTGGGAGAGACCCAGACAGACTGCACACTTGCAGTGAGGAATGGTGAGATAGTTACTTCAGGGAGGGAGCTACCCTGTAGCAGTGAGACTGAAGTTGAGCCACAGCTGCTTGTGGGTACTAATGTTCCCTTGGACAGAGTGACTGCAAGGGCAGAGGTGAGTAGTAGTACCCAGGCTGACAGTGAGGCACTGCTGTCAGAGGATACCAGACTTCCTGTAGAAGGGGAGCTGGGAAGGGTTACAAAGAGAGAGCTGAGACAGGCTCAGCTCTCAGACCCTGCATTACAAGACCTGAGAGAGGTAGCTAGTGAGGCACCTGATTTTCAAGGGAAGGGGAATGCTGTATACTGGGACAAAGGGTTACTGTATAGAGAGTAGACCCCTGAAGGAGGGCTACAAGGTGAGAGGATACAGCAGTTGGTAGTGCCCAGAGCCTACCATCTGGCACTTCTAGCCATAGTCCATGATATTCCCTTTGCAGGTCATATGGGCATAAAACATATAAAGAGATGTATTCTGCATAACTTCTATTGGCCTGGAATTTCCAGAGATGTAAGAGTGTACTGCCGGACCTGTGAGCAGTGCCAAAAAGTACGCAAGGCAAGAGACAGAGTGAAAGTTCCTTTGATGCCTTTGCCTGTGATGGGGAGCCATTTCAGAGGGTAGCTATGGATATTGTGGGGCCTCTGAGTACCTCAAGTGCTAAAGGGAAAAAGTATATCCTAGTGAGAGTAGATTATGCTACAAGATACCCTGAGGCAGTGGCTTTGTCCTCCATTGAGGCAGAAAAGTTGCCAAATGCTTTGTTAGAGATTTTCAGCAGGGTAGATTTCCCAAAAGAAGTACTGAATGAGAGAGGTGCCAATTTCATGTCAGATCTGCTGGTTTGTCTGTGGAAGTACTGTGGGGTGAAGCACTTAAAGGCCACCCCCTACCATCCCCAGGCTAATGGTCTTGTTGAGAGGTTAAACTCTACACTGAAGTCAATGCTACAGGCATATACAGACCAGTTTAAGAGGGAATGGAACAAATATTTGCCCCATCAGTTGTTTGCTTACAGAGAGATTCCCCAGGAATCCACAGGTTTTTCACCCTTTGAGTTACTGTATGATGGGCCTAGGGTGAGGGGACATCTAGATTTAATTTGTGATGAGTGGGAAGGTGAGTGGGAATCTCACAAGTAGTCTGTTGTGCATATGTCCTAAACCTCAGGACAAGGCTCAAGGAACCCATGGGCTTGGCCCAGGAGAACCTTGCAGAAGCCCAACAGCAGAAAAAGGTCTGGTATGACAGGAGTGCTCGAGCTAGAGAGCATGCTGTAGGGCAGTAGGTAATGATTGTTGTTCCTGTCAGACACAACAAGCTGCAGGCAGCTTGGGAGGGATCCTACAAGGTGGTAAGGAAGGTCAGTGATGTTAACTACATGCTGGAACTGCTAGGCAGGAGGCAGGGCTACAAATTGTACCATCTTAACATGGTGAAACCTTACCATGATAGGGAGGCCCTTGTGCTGAGTATTTGCAGTGGATTGCAGGAGGAGTCTGAGGGAGATCTGGTGACTGATCTCCTCAGTGAGGCTTGGACTGACACCTCAGTGGAAGGGTTAGCAATGTCACAGCAGCTATCTCCTACCCAGGTTCGAGAAATCCGAGCAGTGTTACAGGAGTTTAAGAACATGTTCACTGGGAATCCAGGGTGAACACACCTGGTGCAGCACCATGTGGATACAGGACCCCAAAGGCCTATTAAGCAGGCCCCTTATAGGGTGCCTGAGAGAGTCAGACAGACTCTGATGGAGTAGATACAGGAAATGTTGGAACTAGAGGCAATTCAGGAGTCCAACAGTCCCTGGGCCTCCCTAGTGTTGCTTGTACCAAAGAAGGATGGTAGCCCCAGGTTCTGTGTGGACTACAGGAAATTAAATAGTTACACAGAGACAGATGCTTACCCCATGCCTAGGACAGATTAAGCCCTAGAGCAACTGGGTGGGGCTATGTATCTTACCACCACTGATCTTACCAAGGGTTACTGGCAGGTGCCCTTGACTCCCAGTGCTAAAGAGAGGTCAGCCTTTGTGACTCTTTTTGGCTTGTATGAGTTCACAAAGATGCCCTCTATGATGAAAAATGCCCCAACAACTTTCCAGAGGCTGGTAGATCATATCCTAGCAGGAGCAGGAGATTTTACCCTTGCTTACCTAGATGATATTGCCACCTACAGCCATTCCTAGCCAGAGCACCTTCAGCATGTCAGGGAGGTGCTGGGCAGACTACAGAGGGCAGGGTTGACCATTAAGCCCAGCAAATGTCAAGTGGGTATCTAGTACATAGAGTGGTGAGTGGTGAGATCAGGCCAGAAATGGCCAAAGTGGAAGCCATTCAGGCATGGCTTGCACCTGTTACCAAAAAGCAAGTGAGGCCATTTTAGGGACAGCAGGGTACTACAGAAAGTTTGTCCCCAGTTATAGTACCTTAGCTGCTCCCCCTCACAGACCTGACAAGGAAAAACAGGCCAGATAAAGTAGTGTGGATTCCAGCATGTGACCAGGCATTCCAGAAGCTTAAAGGAGCTTTGGAAGGACCCCCTGTGCCAGTCCAGATTACAGCAAATAATTTGTTGTGTAGGTGGATGCTTCAAACCATGGGGTGGGGGCTGTACTTAGCCAGATTTCTTCAGATGGAGAAGAGCACTCAGTGGTTTATCTCAATCATAGGGTCCAACCCAGGGAGGAATGCTATGCAGCTGTAGAAAAGGAATGTCTAGCCATAGTGTGGACACTGCAGAAACTTCAGCTTTATCTGTATGGAAGGAAATTCACTGTAGTTACAGATCACAATCTCCTAAGATGGTCACATCGAGCCAGCCAGCAAAATGTCAAGTTGCTAATATGGAGCCTAGGGTTGCAAGCATATGATATGACAGTGCAGCACTGCAGTGGGGTTAGCAATGCCAATGCAGATAAGCACTCAAGATAGGGAATGGGGTAAGGTATACTCAAATAGACTTAACCTCTCAAGCATAGTTTCACAAGGGTGACTTGAAAAACTAGCTTGAGTTCTCAGGGGTGAAGAATTGTGAAGGCTGCAGCCCAGCTAGATAGAATTTTGTAAATAATCCTGTCATTTGTAAATATTAATAGGATTTGTAGGCTTGTTTTACAAATGTAAGAGAACTATATGTTATGATTAAACTATGTGTTCTGTACTGAGCTTCAAGATTGTATTCACAGTACACCCTACTGGAAAACAGCAGATGTGTATAAACTGTATGCCAATGCAAATGTATGTTTTCATGGTAGAAATTGGGACATACAGAGTTAACTTGCAAACTCTGAGAAAATAAGTAATGAATGTTATGACTGTGTGTTATCTCAGCTAGGAGACAGAATGTCTGCAGCTGGGGCTTCTTTCTATCACCTGGAAAGAGAGGTAATTACAGGTTTCCAGGGTAATTGTTTTACAACATCCAGCTTCAGGCAAGCTTCAAAGAGAGAATTATCAGCTTCTGAGAGATAAGTATTCTTAACATAAACTTGTTAAATTTTAAGTTCCTCCTAGCCTGGGAAACTAAATCAGAGGTGACAAGAATGATATAATCTGAAATGATTCAGCAGTAATGTGTATTATCAATTTAAGAACTATCTCAATGGGAAAGAGAGTGCATTTTGTATTTGTTTCTGAACCTGAACACATCATCTCACCAGCACTTTGCCTTGCTCTGAAGGTAAGTTATTTAGAACCTAGTTTCTCTTGGAGATAGATAGGAATATAGCAAGATTAGTTAGATGTTTTCTGTTTTTATGTGAGACTGTCCTGCTATGTTATTTTAAAGTATTTCCTGTGAATTGTGAACTCTGGTGTCACTGTGTTGAGTTAATAAGTATTGTCTTATGCTTTTATTTATTATTAAATATTTTAAACCTTGTAATGGCTGCTGGTTTTGATTAAGAGATATACAAGCTCTTAAGAGTACTTGCATGTATTTGGTGATACTGTAGAAGTCACACCTAAATATCCTTAGCCTTAGTCACACTTACCATTTGGATAATAGTGACATTGCACAGTAGAATTGGATATCCTTTGGTAAGGGCCTTTATAGTAGCTGATAAGGGTGGTTGGTGGCAGGTGGTACTACTGTATAGTCTGGGCAGAAGGGGGCATAGCTGGAGAACATGTGATAGCCTTCCCCGGGAGTGTCTGTGTGTTTGTATATAAATCAGATCTCAAAGTGGGTGTGTGTCAGCTACTTGGCCAGGGACGTGAAGCACTGGCTGGCCAGAGAGGGTGCTGGAGGTTTTGGCTTGACCACTCGGCTGAGATCTTAACCCTATAACTGTGCCAGTGGGGAGTCTTATTGGGGATCTGGAGAAAGAGAGAGAGAAACCAGCCCCAGACTGACTGTGATCTCTGTGTGCTCTGTAAGGGAAGTTGCACTTTACTGTGTGTGTGTACCTATCATCCTTCCAATGTGCACATCCCTCACTGGTGTTAGTGATGAGGACTGAGGATCTTTGATTACTGGGCCAGTGCACGGGCGTCACAAAGGCATTTATTATTTACTTTAGAATTTATATTATTTTACATAAGTGAAAGACATGTTAACACGGGGTCTATATTACCAGATCGAAACTTTAGTTAGTTGAATAACTAAAGATCGATCTGGTAATATTGAAAGCCAAAAACCGAAAATGGCCGATTTCATGCAGGGGAAAGAATTTCCTTGGCCATTATGCAGATTATGCCCTTCTCTCCAATATAGAGCGATCTCGGAGTTGGTATATTTAGTTAGGGGTGTGGGAGGCACAGCCCCCCACAATGGGGGGTGTGGGGGAAACCCCCACTTGATTTGGGTTTAAAAGTTTTTTTTTCATGTGGCCAAGGGAATGCTTTTCCTATCTGAAATCAGCCGTTCTCGGTTTTTGACTTTTGATATTACCAGATTGATCTTTAGTTATTCGACTAACTAAAGTTTCAATCTGGTAATATAGACCCCGTGTTAACATGTAATAGCTGGAGATATAAGAGCAATAATAATAATAATGCACATAGGTCCAGTGTATGCATTTCAACATGAATGAGGTAGGATGTCACCAGAGCCAAAACAGAAAACAGAAGAGGATAAAGGGTGTCAAGTAGAAAATTCTGATAGTGGAGAGGTTGAGATATCATTCGATAGATTAGATGATGAGATGAGGAAATGGGGGTATTAGTAGGAGAAAGGATCTAGGTTAGCTGGAGGAGCAGTAGTGGGGATGAAAAAGAAACAGACAGGGATAAGAAAAGTGAAAGAGTCAGGGTGATTGATAGATTGGCAATGGAAGAGAAACAGAAAGAAATTTGGGTTTAGTCAGGATGGGAGGATGAGCATAGCCATGAGGAAGTTAGGTGTTTTAGATTGTGTTTGAAACATGTGGTAATGTTGTTTTGCTTTAGGGTGGGTGGGATGGTGTTCCAGTGCTTAGCAACATAGATTGAGTAAAGTGATTCTCAATTGTTGGGACAAGGGCATTCCCTCTCCCTGTAGAAAGCCAAAAGTAATGATGTGGAGAAAGGCACAAATAACCAAGATGGCATGTTCTGGTCAGCTCTTACCACAGGTAGCAGGCCACTGCTGCTATGCAGAGAATGAATGTGTTCAAGTCCCATGTGGGGTTTGAGGATCAGCTAGCAAGGAGGCAAAAGAAATTAAAAAAAAAAAACAAAGCTTGTTTAGTACCTCATTTTTCCCTCCAGTTCTTTAAATCATCTTTAAACCTTTCAGTAACTCATACTAATCCAGTTCCCTAAAATCTCATACCATTGTCTTTGTCCGTTTATTCTTACCGTCTACCTATTCTACACCACATTGTAGAATAATCACCGTTGGCTAATGGCACCTTCACTTAGACCACCCTAACTACTTCCAGCATGATCAAGACCATGTAGAGAATGTTGATCTCCCTGTTACATGCTGCACCAGCTCATTCAACTCTTCATGGTTTAAGACCTCAGTCAACTCTCCGTGTCTACCCCAGAACCTGGAATCTCACGGTCTACTCCTAGCTGATTCAGACACCCCATGACTGAAACTCTTTTTTCATACTGCACTCCTTTATTCCCTCTTTCAGTCTCTCATGTTCTTTCCTTGATGTGCTTGTTGGGGGGGGGGGGGCTTATAAAAAGGGATAAAGTTTTCCTTTGGCAGAAGGTGAACGTGCAGTGAGCTTAGAGAAAGAAGACAGCTGATACAGGGTTTAAATCCAGTTTCCTGATAATTTGAGGGGGTTGGAGGTTGGTATAATAGTTAAGATGTTTGCCTCACAGACACAGGGTATAGGGTTTGAGTCTCACCTTGGAGGAAAATTGTCTAGGCTTAAAATGGCCAAGTTGCAGTTAGCCTAGCTATTAGCAATGAACCTATGAAGCTATATACTGTAATGATCCACTAGAACCCCGCCTTCTTGAACCTTAGGGGCTAGTGCACTTATGCTATGTTCAGATCCTGCCTATATCCTTGCATTCTTAAGGGTAGTTCAATTAATTCCCATCTCCATCCTGACTTTATCATTCCTAAAAAACATATACCCAGGCACCTTCACATCCATCCATAACCCCTTCTGCCCATTTTTCCACATGGGGTTAATGTGTCACACCATAGGTGAACATCATCTAGAGCCAATGTTCACACCATCTGCAGGTGCTCTCGTAAATCATACACATGTACACACACTCATGCCTATGGCCAATCTAGTACGTCAAATCCACCTTGTCTTTGGAATGTTGGAAGGAAATGGAGCACATGGAGAAAACCTCTGCTAATACAGAGAGGGTATGGAGACTCCACACAGACAGCACCTTCACATCCCACTCCTTATTGTCATCATTGGAGCATGTTTCTGTGATACCAACAATGTGCTTATAACTCCCCATGTTCACACCCAAATTTCTGGCATTGCGTAGCATCAGTACCCACCTGGATCTTTCAGTCCCTGTCAAGCAATGCGTAAATGTAACACCTTGTGGTCCACTCTTAAGGAAGGTGTAAAATGAAACACCTTATGGTCCACTACATCTTTCATCTCTGACCCATAATAGTGTTATTAATCTCAGCATTGGTACTACAGGGAGATAGCATCCAGCACAGATAAAACGGTTCAAAATCTAGCCATCAGATGACACATGCATAAACATGTGCACATATCTTGCATTAGTGCAAGGTGACCACAAAGATATGTGGAGTGCTGAACAGCTGCTTCAAGATCTGATGCACTAAATATAACGGATCTGTGCATTCAGAACACTAAAAAGATTGTGGGGTATTAGGGATGACTTTGGCCTGATCATTATTTGCATACATTGAACAATTATTTTATTTATTTTCATTTTGCTTTGCTTACCAGGTTTGTTCAACTGAGGTTAGTCAAAAATACATCTTCAAAAGAGGCTCAGATAAAAAAAAAAGCCCCAACATATTATGAACGTTTTTAAACAGAGATTCAGTAATTGCATGAAGAGACAGTAAGTAATATATATTAATAATTACACATACACATGCTAATTAAATTACATTCATATCAAGTAAAGGCAACTATTACAGTATAAAATATACTCATGCATTTAGTAGATGTTGAACACCGAGTTCTTGAAGAGATGTATTAGTGAGTTTGTCAAGTAGTTAACAGATATTGTGATTAGTGCTTAGAAAGTGCAAGAGATGAAAATGAGAGAAGGAACTTGGTAGGCCAGTAAATGTTAACATTGTAGTTAAGAGGCAGGGTATAAAGCCAGTTCAGAAATGATTATATATGGCTATTATAAGATTTACATTAGAAGTATAGAGGTTGGGGGTGGGAAGAAGTGTCATAAAACTATGCATATGACTCACAGTTGCTAGTATAACTATTCGGGTATTGGGGAAGACTGGCTGTGGGGTATATGATTCTGAATGAAGAGAAATGGTTTGATGATATGGCAATACTAAAGATACAGTGGCATTTATCCTAGAGATGTACCTGAGCAGATCCTTTGATTTAATATGTGAAGCT
Source organism: Protopterus annectens (assembly GCF_019279795.1). NCBI lineage: Eukaryota > Metazoa > Chordata > Ceratodontiformes > Protopteridae > Protopterus > Protopterus annectens. The sequence goes on along the minus strand of NC_056751.1, from coordinate 703,711,312 downwards.
TTAGTTGTGTTTTAAATGAGCTTTACTTATGGGAGGTGGTTCCATGAATTAGCTACACTATTTGAATACAGAGAGTCACTTGCAGTATCAGATTATTTGGATATTGTGATTACTGATTTTTTCTAGAGTATAAAATTCCATTGGGGAAGTAATATATTAAACTGTTAAGTGCTGGGCAATTTTCTTCCTTAAACAAACAAGTCTATGTTTTGTGGTTAGCCAAGAGAGAGCTAAGTGATGTGGTAGTTCTTACCTACTTAGTTGTCTGAGAGCTAGGCAGTGGTGTGATCTATTGTTATAGGTTACTGCAAATTTGGCTACTTTATTATAACATTGTTGAGGTGTGGACAGTTGGGAGACTTGATGGTTAGTGAAGACTGGGACAGCATAGAGGAGAGATGACACTAAGAAAGTAGAGGCTATAGGTCTACTGGCTATATCCCTGTGGAACACCAATGTTTATTGGCAAGAAAGTGGAGAAATCATTTTTCCATTTCACGCTTGTGCTCCGTTTGAGAGACCTCTATGAACAATATGAAGGATCTTCCTTAAAGGGAGCTGCAGGACAGAGTCAAGCATTAAGTAAGCTCCGATCCTCACCAAAGATGATGCCTCATTTTACAGAAAAGATAACTGACATTAATAACTGGTTTTGTAGCTGTCAGGATGGCCACAAACATGTAAACATGCCTGACTCAAAGCTTTGTCACTACACTCAGTATCTTACAGACTGCTAAGAGATGACCTGTGTTTCCCATACAAGGCATCCCCCAACCTATTCATTGCTGTGGAACAAACTCACCATCCACATAAAACAAAGTCCATCCTTGTCCATTTTCAAGCACAACTTAGATCTATGGATGGGAACCAGAACATTTATCCAAGGACTGCCCCCTGTACTACTAATGGACACAGTCAGTTTCTAAATGTTTTATCCTATGCATGGATCCCCTCAAATTATCTATGGTATAATCCCAGTTATTCTTATCAGGGGTAATGCATGATTAATGGCCATGGGATGGATGGGTAAGGCCAATCTATAACCAAATGGGATAGGTTACTTTGAGCACAAAAGGGAAATTGGCTAGGCTTAAAATGGCCCTCAAGGGCAGCTTGCCTAGTACTTACCTATGAAACTATATATACTAACACAACAGCAGGGTAAGGGGTAAATTCCCAGACCCATTTGCAGCATAATCTCACAGAAAAATCAGCCTGCAAGCTGAAATACATGTAAAACTGAACCGTTGCTCTTCTGAGCATTCACTGTCAAATGCAGTCAGAAAGTAAAAAGATTACAAATGGGAAAAACAAACAGTTTCCTTTAGCAATCCGATAACCAAAACCCCAGCACATGTTCAGATATAATTTGTCCAACAGTGCTAGCATTATGGAAGGGATGCTTTAAGTAATATAACTGAATGAATAAATGGTTGATTACTACTTCTTTTAACAATGAAAGATGGGGAGCTGCTCAATGATGTTTGCATAACAAAAAAAATTCAATTTTTATCACATCTGCACAATACCACCTTATCCTTGCTTAGCAACCACATTAATTTTTCAAGTAATTCCGTTAATTGCACCGTGATCAATATTCAATAAATGAATCTGCTCAGTCTACCACAGTTACCCACTTTGGACAATAATGTCTGCTAGCGTGTCCTTGCTAAAGAAATGTCTTTGAATTAAGCCAAAAAGTGCATTAGATGGGACAGAAGAGCTGTGAGATACCAGACGGTTACTTAAATTAGAAGGATGAATGCAGCCAAATATTATATGAATGTATCCATTCTAAAAAAATAAATAAATAAATAAATAAAGCATTCCAACATTTCCATGGTTTTATTAACACAGAGGATCAGATAAACAGGGATGGATAATTTGGGTTCAATTCAATGAACATCAGTAGACTTAGAGGAAATACACCCTCTCATATACCTTACCGGATTAGAGTATTCAGTTCCTTAGAATATGACTTTCCCATTGTTTATAAGGTTACAATGTAGCTGTCAGCCACTGACACTCCTGTCATCCATTCAAATCACATATCCTATATCTTCCCCACAATCGAGCCTTTTACAGGGCTCCAGTCACTGTCCTCATGAATCCATCTCCCAACCTGTGGAGTCCTTGTCATCCCTTATACATTCTATTCACTTCAAGCATTCCCTGAAGTCAATTACTGCTATCATTTAGGCACAACTTTAATCAACATTATTCTTGTAAATCACTGATGCCTCTCTTACGTAATACCAAATCCAGTGCAGGTTAATGAGATACCTTCGGCCATCCTATCTTATCAGGAAGGGTCACTAAAGTCATCAGTGCACTGTGTACCCATATATACTGTACTTGGTCCCTGAGCCTATAGGCATCCCTTCCTTAGTTCTGCTCCAAATTCTCCCATATACCCTGTGATGCCATGAGGGAGAAATTGAGTTAAAATGTGTTTAAAATGTGATGTTTGTACTTTGTGTGTTTTTAATTCAGACTGTAGCACACTTCTAAAGCCATATTTAGGCTTTGTGAAATCTGAAGCAGGACAGGAGAATTGAATTTGCTCTTTTGTGTAATATAGATTAAGAGTGTATTTGAAGACTTCATTCTGTAGTAACTGTATAATGGAGTACAGTTTCATAAAAATGAATTGACTGTCTGTATGTAATTGTGTGGGGAAGTTGTAAAACTAAGCCAAGCATGAACCTTTGAGCTCGAGCTCTGCCTCTGAGCCTAGGACACTGAAAGGTGACATATTCAAGCAGTTAATAGATAAACATCTGAAAACCTGTTGGTTCCTTTCCAGCTAGTCCTTCCTGGGTGTGAAGAAACCTGAGTTTATTAGCACTGGTTCTGTCCTGTACTATCTAAAGCGATTTAACATTGCAGTTGCAAAGCTGCTATGCCCAGTTCCAGTGCCAGATTGCTTATAATACTACCAATGGTGTATTTTTCACTATTTATATTTGGTTATAGATTGAGTGGTATGGTAACTGGTGAGTCTGTATCCCAACAGTCTAGAGTGGTGTCATATCTGCCTTGCTGAGACAAAAGCTGAGAGGAGCTTGAGAATTCTACCAGTCTTTCCATTGTGCATGTGAGCATGTGTGTGTGTGTGTGTGTGTGTGTGTGTGTGTGTGTGTGTGTGTGTGTGTGTGTGTGTGTGTGTGTGTGTGTGTGTGTGTGTGTTTGTGTGTGTGTTTGTAAATCATTTCTTTTAAAGGGACTTACCATGGGTAAGGGACAGTAAGATGCTGAAGTTGACAGAAAGAGTGGTGGGAAAACAGCCTGATGTATCAGGCCAACAACTCAACTTGGTCAGTGGTCAGTGTGTACTTTTAATCTGGGTGTGGATGCTGCAAGCTCATATCCAAGGTAGCAATGCATATTCCTTGTATGCTCTCAAGGCTAGATTGCAATTAGTGAATTGATTAGTAAATAAGATTTGTGTGCATCTTTTCTGCTTAAACCTAATGGAAACCATGGTGTGACTTGAGAGACCATCACTCTGATCCGATTTGGGTTAGTGGGGCAAATCCAAGGAAAATAGCCTCTGCTCCCAAATATCCAAGTGTTACGTTGGTCAATAGTGGTGGGATTCAAAGCTCCTTAGTCTGGCAGCCAAGCTTCTGTCCACCCCTGATACACCCTACACATGATCAGTGTAGCTACAAGCAGGCCTTCTTACTGGTGCTTTCACAATACCCCACACATAGTTTCTGGGACTACAAATAGATCAGGATATGGATGGTTTCTTAATATGGATTTAATCAGAACCTGATTCATAGATCCAGTTTAGTCAAATACTGATTCAGTTGAATAATAGACAATATTCTGGCTGAAATCTTGGAAGTGAGTGGTTAGGGAGGTTATCCCTTATGTACAAAGTTGTGTAGTCTTGGACTTAGTATATTTAGAGATGTACAAGAAAGGGAGTACAAAGGATTCATCCAGATAAAATCACTTTAGCTAGCAGATCTAGGAGAATCTGTCCCTCTGATACCCTCCTTGTGGGAGGAATGCAGACACCTTGTTGAAGTTTCCAGTAGTTTCTTCAGCTAAGTAGGTAGATGGCCTCTCATACAGTTGGCATGTGATCCCTGGGTCCATATACAATTCTTCATAGTTCTGCTCCTATGTACACCCACATGCCCTTTATGGTCCTTGAGCTCATAGGTGACACTTCCTAGTTCATCTTGTACAGACATTCCCTTCTTCTGCCCCTACGTGTACATGGTTATGGTCTCTCATCTAGAAACAGTGTTTCCAATTTCTTTTTCTAGTTAAATAAAATCTACAAATGAGTGATGCCTCCTCTCGCACCCATTGCTTAACAGGTGACTAGTTCAGTCATTGAAAATATCAAGTGATATTTTTATTCTGTCTTTTCCCATTAGTTTCTGGTGGCAGCTGTCTTCCCTTTAACATAATCTTGAGTAGCTATAAACCATTTTTTAAGGTATGCCTTGATCTGTTAATGTCTGTTGATATTTATCTTCTCTGGAAAATAAATAAAATAAGAAGACCAAAACATCATACTCCCAGAAACATGCAAATTGCAATACAAAAGCACCAGCAATCCCAAAAGCAAATGCACTACTAAGCACAAAAAGGTCCACTTCTCCTTCACTAAGAGAAGTTTGGTCTCTTGGCACCCACCTAACTTTGCATGGCCATGAAATGATCACAGTATCACACCCCCCCACCCTACCAAGTCCAGGATTTCTCTATTGTTTCTGATCTACCTAAGAGAGGCATGGTATATCCACCACTGCAAACATCTCAAATATCATACAATGCCACACAAACAGTGGCATAAGCCCAAGCTACAGAAGCCATGACAGTGTCTACCAAAGGTTTTTATTACCTACATGACCAGACACTGACTGAACATTATTTGTCTCTAAGAAATAGCCTTTTACAAGGGCTATTTGATTGGCTAAAATTATTTTAGAGATGGTAGACTATAATTACTTCTGCAAAACTATATGTTAACCCCAATAGTACAAGTGCACTTACTTTCTTTAGGAGTTTAGCAGTAATTTAAGAAAAATAAAAAAACATTTTAAAAAAATTAAACAGTACCACCACTTCAGGACTTCAGTTTGGCTGCATTTCTTTATTTTTAATACATCATAATTAAAAAATGAAATAAACTGCACAATATTTCAGGCTCACACTCTCACTGGCACACAACAAACACAATGATTTGTGCCTCTATGTTTGTATATAAACTCACCTGAATATGTGCAAACAAAGGACATTGGGCAGACATATCCAGTGAATCATTTTAGCAGAACAAGATATCTACACAACCCACCTTCCTAATGCCGCTAACAGTAAACCTAACCCTGACCCTAACCCTATTACTACCTTATCTTAGAAAAATCTTTTCCATAACACTACTCCTATTCAGATAAATCACGCCTTATGATGTTATAAGTTCATTTTGTTTTGTTATGTTTTTTTTTATTTTATTTGATGTTGATTATAAACTACTCACAACAGTAGACTGTTTTTTTTGTAATTAAAGCTAATATGAGGTTTGAGTGTATTTTGTAGGTATTTTGAGTTCTGTATTTTGATGTGTTGGTATTATGCACATTCGATATTTAATACTGGTATTGTGAGTGTTAATATTTTGACGTCTGTATTTTTAAATATACTCTGATGTATATGATAGGGGTAGATAGACTTAAATATATCATGATATTTTATGTTTACTTTTCTGCTTTTCTTATCAATCGTGCTTTTTTTCTGTATGTAGCACATCTATATGTATAATGTGTATCCTACCATTCTAAAAAAATGTATCACTTTATGTATTTCCAGTCCTCTTTCTAGCTGAAAAAGGTTTAAAGATCAGGTTAATAAATAATGAATAAATAAATACTAACCCCTTTAATATCTTTCTAAGTGTTTAATAGTATTTTGCAATTTGTTATACCCCAAAAGGGGCTGATAAGAATCAGCAGTACTGACATGATCCCCCTCAGTCCTTCTGTCATGATGAACTTTATAGTCCAATTATAGAACAAGGCCTAAGACAAGGCCTAAGTACCTTAATTTCACTTGCATTGTCTTTGCATTTACATACTTTATTTTATTTTGATAATTAGAGTGCAGCACTGATCCAAGAGACCGATTTCAGGAAATTCCTGGGGAGTATAAATTCCAAAAGAACATAAGATTGCAAAAGACTATTTTAGGACAGCACAGTAGCACAGTGGATTGTGTGTCTCCTCACAGTAAGAGACTCCCCAGTTCGATTCTTGGCCAGGGTGCCTTCTGTGCAGAATCTGCATGTCGTCCCTGTGCTCATGTGGGTTTCCTCTTGGTGCTCCAGTTTCCTCCTACATTCCAAGACAAAGCAGTAAGTGAATCGGATACTCTAAATCGGCCACAGTTGTGAGTGCACATGCGAGTCTGTGGTATGAGAGAACTTCCATGGCAGGTCTAGCCACCTGGCAGTGTGAACCTTGGCTATAGATGATTGTCATTGCTGAAGTGACACCCCAACCCCATGTGCAAAAAATAGGAAAAGGGGTAGTGGATGAACTGTAAAGCACAATTTTACAAATTTATAAAACAATTTGCAGGGCTAAATTACAACAAAAAAAAACTTCAGACAAAGATAACACAAAGGGAAGCAAATATTAATGAAAACTATATAGAGAGTTTAAAAAATGTCAACAGTGCTGTGAATTACTAGCTTCTCAGTCCCACTCTGCTGATGTTGTCATTGCTTCTTTTTCACTGGCAAACGCTGATTTTTTTAACTGTGCGCTGCTAAAATGCCTTCCATGATATAATGAAATCTTCTTCCAGGCAAAGTAGGTAAATTGCAGATATTTGCTGTGCCTCCTTGACTGTAGACCCATGGTACATTTTCTCACTCTCCTCAACAGGGTACTGTTGACATATTAAGTTGCCTTATTATCCTGTATGACCTGCTCAAACATCTGTTACTAAAAAGTTAACACTTCCAAGCCTGGCCTGGCAGGCTCTATCAGCTTTTTAATGTTCAGTCTGAAGTAGTGTTCATATGTACTGTATAGGCCAAGACAAATTCCTACACAAAATGTCATGAGGTTTAAACTGCAAAACAAAAACATGATGCAATGTTAGATGTATGTTGTTGCCTGTGATGGGAATCCAATGAAATAAGTGGATATTATTGTGTTGTTAATGCTTAGATGAACAATGCTGTTTGCCCAGGAAACAAAACCTTCTTGGGTGTGAAAATGTTGTCCATAGTCATTTTATAAGAAAATATGAAAAATAAATTTATTTCATGAGTGGTCAGCGCTTCTAAATAGTATCAGTGGTTTGCAAACCTGCAATCCTCTTATTCTTAAAAAAATGTTACTTACTGAAAATGTAGTAAATCAAACACTGGTGTTTGACAGAAAAGGAAAAGACATCTAAATAAATAGATAGCTAGATCACTTCATAACTTCCATAGAAATTACTGGTGGTTCAATAAAAAGCAAATACATTCAAAGAAAGGCCTGCTGAATGAAGGATGAAATACAAGTATGGAAACTTGCACTGCTAAAACATTAGGAATGTCTAACTTTATTACTCTGTTCTTTTCCCTGCCTGCTAGATGAACTAGACTAAGCTAATCACTAGACTGCTTAACCCTTAAGTAATTCATTCCAACCAATTTACTTATAAATTCACTAAAAAAGGACTTACCCAAGTTTTGAGTCTTATGGTACCATATTATTAACCACTTTCTGTGTGGTGTATTCCATTTTTATCATGTCTGTCTGTATCTAGTTAGAACACAGTCAGTGTTTCATCCGTCCTGGAAATCAGAAAGTATCCCACTGTAGGGACATCTGATATTAATACTCACAGTATGGTAGTTGACATCAAAGACAGTTTCAGCTAAAAGCTACATCACTGAGACTAGCAAAGAAAGCGGGTTAAAAACTGAATTTTGTGCTACATGAGTGGCAAGCCTCCACACTCTCCATGCAGGGGCAACAAATATTAGTATAATCACCTTCAACATTGCACAAGATCAGGACAGGGTAGCTACTTTTGTTCAAACAGACATCCCTCAAACAAGCTTTCACATCATTCATAATTACTGGGTATTAGTCATTCCCATAGTACTATGTCAAAAGTGTTCGTAGCTAGCTTCAGAAGCGTCAAATCCTAGAGTCAAAAAACATCCAAGTCCACAAATCCAACCAGCTTAACTCATTCCCTCCACTAGAGCTCTTTTGAGTGTGTTCCAATACCAACACAGAGTGTGGTAATATACGAGCCAGGAAGTTCAAATGAAAATATAACCATGAAACATATAAAAAAATGAAGGAGATAAGCACTTTTACATAAGAGCTTCTTCAGACCAAAAAATCCTTCAACCTAACATTCCATTTAAATAGTATTCATCATCCAATCAAAATATAGACAATTTAATCGCATTCATTTAAAGTAGTATTCACATTTACCCAAATTTTAAAAGGGCATATACCTACAATTCTACGTAAGCATACTAAAACAACATATAGAATCCTATGTATCTTTCTAGCAGCATATAATCACATATAAAAATGCATCTGTATAAAAAGAATGTATTTCCAACAACATGTTATCATATTTAAAATATATATATATATATATATATATATATATATATATATATATATACACACACACACACACACATATAAAAATATATATAGACACATATATCTATGTAAATGTTCCCTTATATGTATATGTTATTACCTAACACCTTCTTGTCATAAGCATATTATTGTGCATGCAAAACCCACTTGCTACTTAACTGAAAATTTCTTTGATTTTAATGTGGGCTTAATGAATGCTTTCTCATTTAAGCACTTACTTCTATCTTCCCTGAGTCTAATAATCCATTTCACTTCTTTGCTTTCAGTTAGATTTCTAACGTCACCTTTACGTATGGTAAATATCACTCTATTACCATAAATACAAATTGGTGATCTTCCCCTGACATCATAACGTGCTTAGATAAGGCATTTGTGGGGAGTATAATCCTTATATTATATATATGCTCTCTTACCCTAACTCTAAGGACTCTGCCAGTTTTCTCAACATAGAATGATCCACATGCCGTGCAGCGAGCAAGGTACACAACATGTGGTGTTCTACAGTTTGCACAGAAGTTAAATGTATAATATTGGCCTGTATCTGGATGTACAAAAGATGCAGCTGCATCCATATAGTGGCAGAAATTACAATTCCCACATGGGTGTGTACCCAGTGTCCCTTCAACATAACTGCCATTATTTTTTCGATAGTATAGAAGTCTTTTCAGGTTGAATTTATTTTTAAATAGGAATTTAGGATGTTCCCCAACAACCTCCCTGACATCTGTGTCTGTTGTCAATGCTCTCCAGTTCTTATTTATAATGTCAATAATAGACCTAGTGTCTGTGGTGAAGAACAAAGGTACCTTAATTGGGGTAGGCATCAGTATACCCATCTCCTGTTGCATATTATTAATACTGGATGAATAATAGGGTCTAGCCCTATCCATCCTGAGATTATTAAGTTCCACAAGATTCCTCTCTATTTCAAACAAGCTATAACCTCTCTCCATTAATCTTTCTTTAAGTTTAACCAATCCATTTTGGAATCCTTCATCCATAGCATTTAATCTGGATGCTCTCATCCCTTGTCCCTTTCTAATATTTCTGAATATATGCTGGGAATGCATACTGTTCCTAAACAACAGTGTGTTCCTGTAACACTGTTCCCTATAGTCCCCCGTGTTAATAAGGCCATTCCCTAGTCTCTCCACATGTATATCTAGATATTCAGTTCTAACTTGGGAGTAACTCATGGTGCATTTCAGATATTCAAACATTCCATTTAGTTCCTCAAGGAATATTTCTAATTCTGCCACTGTACCTGCCCAAATTAAAAAGAGATCATTGACAAAATGTCGATAGAATCAAACATGTTCAAGATAGGAGTCCATTCTAAACAGTGTATCTTCCTCCCACAGTGCCATGAACATGTTGGTGTAGCTATTGGCACATGAAGTGCCCATAGCTACACCATCATGTTAGACGTAAACATGCTCATTGAATGTAAAGACATTGCTCTCTGATACAACTTCCAAAAGGGAGCATATCAAGTCTATGTGTTCATGTCCATATTCACTGTGCCTATGTAAATAAGTCTGCACAAACTGTATACCCAAATTATTGGGTATAATGGTAAATAAGGACTTTACGTCCAAGGTGACGAAATAATAATTCAGATTCAACACATCAGAGCCACTGTACTGGTACAAATCAAATGGAAAATGTTTAGTATCTCTAAGGATGAAGCTATTGTTATCTAATATGGGTCTTAACCATTTCTTTATATATATAGAAAATGGCTCAGTGACCAACTCCTTCCCAGCAACTATCAGTCTCATAGGAGGGTTGCTACCATCATTGTGGATTTTTGGGAGGCCTTGTATTATGGACAACAATGAATGATCACCCTTAAAGAAATTATATAACCCTACATCTATGTGTTTGCTCTTTAATAAATCCTCTAACATAGACTGAATCCTATTCTGTAGCAAGTGGACCTCATCTATGCCAATGCAACAATAAAAATGATTATCACTTAACATATTTTCCATGCTTTTGATGTATTCATTCCTATCCATGAGTACAATAGGACCGCTTTTGTCCGCAGGTCTAATAATGATGGAGTTATCATTTTGTAGCTCTCTCAGAGCTGACCGTTCTTTAGAATTCAAACTGAATCTAACATTTCTGTTCATACTTTTACCATCATAGTACTTATATAAATCATCTTCCGCCATTTTATTGAATGCTTCCACTAAGGGGTGTGGTTAAGGCATATAGAGACTAGGTCGCTTAAAGACATTTAAATTCGAATTATTATCTACCTGATTACCAAATTCAAGTTTTAACATAACATTTTGACAAAAACATTTTATATCAATCATAGTTTCAGTTATATCACTGTTCTTGGAGGGAATAAATGTAAGTCTTTTATTTAAGACTGATAGTTCATCTTTGGTTAAAATGCGTCTGGAAAGATTCCAGATTAAATTTTGCCCACTTGATTCCACATTTTCTTTAGGGACTGATTTGACTGTCCCTCCATTAAAAATTTCCTTTTCTGCCTCCCTCTGCTGATGGAACGTGCCCTCAAAGGCCCCTTTTCCACATTGATGGGTAATGGAAAATGGGGAGGGGCACCAATAGCAGAAGTTGAGGGTCTAACAGATGTTACATTCTCAATGTTAATAACTGTTTTAGGCCTCACATCTCCATTTGAATTAATGTGATTTCCTTCAATGGGCATTTGTTCAACAACATTCACGTTATTAGATGTATCATGATTATTCCCCTCCCTCCTTCATTAAAGTTTTTTAATTTTTTATATGTTTCATGGTTATATTTTCATCTGAACTGCCTGGCTCGTATATTGCCACATTCTTTGCTGCTATTGGAATATTCTTTTTATTTGCTGGCAATACTACATTTGTCCTTTGAGGTGTGACTTTTTGTTACATTTGTTTCCGCTTTTGAGTGTGTACCTTTAACTCCCAGTGGGTGTGGCTTCAGCCTTTAAAAAATGAAGTTATCACCATACAGTTCTAACAAATACTCATTGACAGATGTCATATATCAGTACAATTGTGTTTGCCATCATATATGCTTCAAGATAAAATATTCTGATACCTTGTATGTAAAGTGGTTTTGGAATTATTAATGCAAATATGAACAGGCAATATTTGACACCTAGAGGAGCAGTAGGAGGTAACTGCAGAAATGCCTGGAGATGTCACTCGGCTGTAATGAATTAAAGAAATGACATCAGCTTTCCCTGGATGTGAATATTTGTATTCCTAACATCCAGAATATCCTTTTGTTTAGCGTTAATCCATACCCACAATTGGAATGGAAGTTGAAGCCATACTTAAGATGAGTAACTTAACACACAGAATTAAGGCCCAGAGCTACTAATGCTGCTTCCTGTACCAAGGTGCAGGTGTAGGGTTAAATTCTATCTATCTAGATATTTTTTTTTCTCTCAAACACCGGTGTTCTTTTCACCTCTATTTGCCTACTACATGATTCTAAGCAAGTCACATGACAAGACAGTGCTCTTGGGTCACCCTGAAACGTTTTTCTTATGTTCAGTGGTCTTACATTGTTATCAACTGCATGAAAAAAGGGAAATGGCATGAATTTCTTAAGATTCGGGAACCTACTTATCATCCATCAAGCCTTCAGCGTAGTTTACTCACGTTTACTCAACTCAAGTGCAAGTGGGATCTAGATTAGGAGAAGAGGTTGGGATAGATACCCACACATATGAAAATTTGGGTAATTTCAAAATATGTCATTAGAAGACTAGATTCCCAAAGACAGAGAAAGCACAGCCAGCTTTGTGTTGTGCAAAAGATCATGTCCTAGATATTGACACAATTTAGCCACAGGTGGCGTATATGGACCCATGTACAAACCGTGTGCTTGATGAGCGTATTTGACAAGATCTTCAGCATATATATGAATTAGTGGAAGTCTCACATTACATTATAAATAAATAACATAAACAGCAGTGACCAAAGGACTGAGACTTGAAGAAAATCACTTTGTACAGGAGGAGAGGAGCTGAAGAATCACGGCAAAGGAGACTTCGGTCACTGCAGAATAAAATCGCTATATTTAGATTACTGTCTCACAGGCAAGAGCACAGACTGGTAATCAGAAAAGCAAGCTAGCTGCCCATCAAAGAATGTGTGAATGAGCTATCTGCTGACTAAAATACCACTAATTATGTTGCCATAGTCATGAACTTAACAGGCCACTTTGATTTGGTGCTACACCTAAAGCTTCTTCCTTAAGTCTAACCATCCCCTTAATAGATCCTGCCCTGGATCTAACACCCTCTGGAGCCTGGTTTCTTGTATTTGGAAGAACCCCAGAGCTCATATCAAATAAGCTCAGGAAATGAAGTCTCCCAGTACTGCTCAATTGAGTCATCTCCCTGCGACCCCAGTTGTAGAAACTGTGTAACCTACGGAAGGGCTGGCATGCCTTTTGTCACTCTCCTTCCTAATGATTCTGGGTTGTGTCATGTTGACTTTATGCAAGTCTGTACTGCACTACTGACCTGAATGAATGTCTCCTGTCTTATTTTTATTTAGGTACTCCCACAGATTCTTCTAAGAGACATTAATATTTTAGCATTGGACTTGAACTATTTTAGTCCGGAAGGTAAGTCATTGGTATACATATTACTTAGCAGCATGGCTGTAATGCAACTTATTTTCATTGGGTAACACCCAAATGTATGTCTGTTCTGATTTGATTATATATTCTGAGTACATACATCACTATTGTACTAAGAGACATTTACTGTAACTTGCTTCTCAGAACAGGCTGTGGTTCTAAAAGGTTCCTCTAGTTAGGCTGGTTACATAGGTAATTAATTAACACAGGCACATTAATGAGGCTGTTTACACAGGTAATTAATTAACATGGGCACGGCAGCCTCAGGATACTTTGTATTATTTGCTTACCCACTTTTGTCCTGAAGTAGAATTCTGTGTATAACCGACATAAAGAACGTGCTTCTTGTTATTCTCTGTCCCCAACATAACTCACAGGCTCTCATCCCCTTGTAATTTATTCCTTTGTTCTACTGACTCCAGCCGTTGCCTAAGAATTACTTAGTACCTACCATGGACTCTGAAGCCTATTGTGCAGAAACTCCAGTGATAGTTCTCTGTGCACCACATTTCTATCTCTGTCACATTATCAAGCTCTATGACAGCATTGAAAATTGAAAAACTAAAAATGAAAAGATGTGTTGGCATGATACCCAAATAGCACTATGAAACAAGACAGGCTAGACTAAATGAAAATATTTTAGCTGATCTTATCATCCAAATTAGGGGTGGATTTGATTAAAAATTAATTTTAGCACACTGCAACCATCTCAGGCATGCTAACATTACTCATAAGCTCAAAATGTAATTTTGAATATTTTTTAAGTAGTCCCTCACACTGTGTTCCAGATGTTGCACTGCCCTCTGCTATGAATTAAAAGTCCATAAAATTGTTTTCCATATAGTAAGAACACAGCAACAGAAGAGTAAATGGGATACAAGGGAACACACAATGCTAGAGAATTGCTTATACCAGTTTGATTTTCCCCTTTTCTTTCTATTTTCTAGTACTCTTTTAACTTTATCCATGAATTTACACCCCACCACACACTGTGGTAGCACAGCCATAATTGGCAATGGAAGTTGAAAGCATACTCTGTGGTGCATTTTCTATCATATTCAGTCTGAATTATTCTTTGAAGTGTCATATTTGGACTCTTCCCCCATTATTCTTTCTTTTCATTTTAACCTTCTGCCTTAGCTTAGAGGAACTGTTATGGTACCAAGTAACTTTCACACAATACAGTTCAGCAGAGAACAATACATTTTATTGCAAAGAAAGGCATGTACATGGGAGACTAAGAAATCTAGGTCCTGTCTCCCCAGACAGTAGAATCATCCTTTCTTTATACCTTTTCTGATTAAAAGCAAAATTATTGTATCAATTTTACAACAACCACTGACCAATTAAATTTAACACTAAAGCATTATTTCTGCAAACTAAGATCTCCTATGTTTATGGCTTTCCATATTAGGCATGAGTTCTGAATTCCATCAAAGAACTTTCTACAAAGAACAGAATTTCTACACTTTTGCATAATCTTGTGTCTTATATTTGGCAGGAAGAAAATCATCAAATGCATACTGAAAAACACTCAGGAATCCATCTTGAAATTAAAGCATATTAAAATGAAATAAACACTCTAACATTGTCCTTCTCTATATGCATCACTCTTTACATTCCTTCATTTGATGTTGCAAAGCATCAGTCAAATTATATAATTCTTTTATGGATGGACAATGATTATAGATTTTCAGATTATTGGGTACTTTTTCACTTGCTAACAAACACTCTTCACATTTGATTTCCTTCTCTCTCTGACATGAGCAATTTTTTTATGACTTTGCTTCAGAAATATAGTTTTATTAGCAATAAAAAGTAGGTGAGCCAAAAGCAACCAAAAACCAGTAAAAGTATAGCTCCAACTCCACCAAGCACAAATAAATCGAAGCTCCAAAAGTAGGAAATGCTTTAATAAGCACTGGTACAAACACTCCACCACAAAGACAGGAACTGTAAGGTACAAATAAGCACAATAACGTATCCAACAAGACGTTTTCGTCGCCAACTTCGTCAGTTATATCAACCATATTAAAATAAATGCTTTTATATACTGTTTGAATTTCATCACTGGTCAGTTAACCAATCATTTTAAACACATTTGTTAAATTGATTGTAAAAGAACACTTGAAATTCATAAAAACCTTTGCAGTATAAAAATAAGCTTTCCAAAGTACATACATTCCCTCCATGTTTCCTGTTTGTTATAAATTTTTAAAAACTTTTAAAACTTTTAAAAACATTTTAATACATCATTTAAAATAGTTCTGCATTGAACATAATTAGAGCTTGTAGGTCTAAGATTTCAACGTAGCACCATCTTGTGGTCATAATATAAATTACATTAAAAACAAACACCAAGAATTTAAATAGTTCCAAAACAAATTTTGTAATTTTGTGTGAAATGAACTATAAATGAAAGTAAGCCAAATGGAACCCTTTTGAATTAAAGCTTTGCAGCTCTCATCTTCAAAACTGGGGCCAAGGATACCATATCATTAAGCCCATAATTACGATTTGCATCTAAAAAAAGTTGCCAATACAATTCTTTGTATTCAATAAGTGTTTCCCACATGCCACCTCTTGGATTAGTGGGAACTACTTCCAAAATAAAGAATGAGTATCCTGTAGTATCACATTTTATTGAATGCTTGCTAAGTGCATTTTTCTCATTCTTCACCCTAACATCATATAAATGCTCATATATTCTCTTTATTAGCAATAAAAACATGCCTGTCTTGGAAAAAAAAACACAATCTGAATACTGCAAACATTTACTATCTTCACATTTGTTTTCACATTTATCTCATATATATATATATCTGTAGTACTATGATTTTTATATAAACAGTGGCATTGATTTACCCTGATACATGTTTAAATCAAAATTTCTTCTGGATTCTAATAACTTTAAAATGCATAAATAAAATAAGGCCTAATAATAAACTGATAATACCGCTAAATATAAAGAATTTCAAAATACCTCCTCCCCATCCAGAGAAAATATTAGCTAACCATACCCACTTGGAACTATCATCTTTTTTAGCATGTGAAAGCTCAGAATCTTTTTGAATTATTTTAGGTGACTACGAATGGCACCAGTATTATGAGGAATAAATGAGCAACACTCTGTTTTGATGAGCACGCACATACCTCCTTTAGAAGTGAGGGTGAAATCAAGCGCCATTCTGTTCTGTAACACCACACTGCACATGGTAGTCATTTCTTGAGTAATTAAATTAATAGACTCGGAGATGGAGTTACTTAAAATTTCTAAAAGATTAGACTTCCTCAGCTCACATATGGACTTGACCACCTTAAATGTCAATATGTATAAATAATATATAATAATAATAATATAAATAATAAGTATAATTTCTGCTCCATGAATGACCCCATCACCAATATCCATGTCAGCAAGTCATTTAAAAGCAGTCTTTTGAACAGTAATATAATAAATCTAGGAGGCAGCTATTTTTTCAACTGAGTTTGAAATGAATTGAATGTCTGTTTTGCAATGAACATTAAACATTTTTTCAGGTAAAACTATTTGTGACATCCCCTGTCTGGACCAGTAATCAATGAGCCTCAATCTTCACCACTGACACTGGAGAGGGATGTTCACTTGGAACAAAAATGGATGCACACAGTATTTCCAGATTCAGCTCTCTGTATCAAGTAGAATTTCCCTTAAAAGCACACATGGAACACACTCATCCTGGGGTCTGGGTTTCTCCCTATTTCTCTCTCCAGGTCCCCAGTCAGGCTCCCCACTGGCACAGCTGTAGAGTTAAGTCCTCAGCTGAGTGTCCAAACCAAGTCCTCCAACACTCTCTCTCTCTCTCTCTCTCTCTCTGTGAAACCAGTGCTTCATGTCCTTGTTCTAAGTAGAAGATACACACACACACACACACACACACACACACACACACACACACACACACACACACCTGGGAAAGGCTGGCACAGGTTTACTAGCTATGCCCGCTTCTTCCCAGACTATAAGGTAGTTATTGCCACTAGGCACTCCCAAGCCAGCTACTCTAAGGCTCTTACAAGGATATCCAGTTATAATGAGTGAAATTAATATTAATACAAATGGTAGTTTAATCAGTGCAGTAAGGCTTTCAGGAGTGGACACAGAGTCACCAAACATATATGAGTACTCTCAAAGGTTATAATATTCTCTAAAGGATCAGACACAATGAAATGTTCAAATATATTTAATAATAAATAATAAAAGAACATGAAAATGCTTAATATCTATTTACAATAAACATCAGAGTTTCAACCACAGGAAATATTAAAATAACACAGATTAATAGATTCACACAGATACTGAAAAAAGTGCTTAACTAATTTCACTGTATTTTCCTGACTAATATAAAGAGTTACTATTCCCTGGTCACTTTACTAGTACAAGGCAAGATGATGTAGGTGAGTGGTCTTCCTTCTTTTTTTTCAAGCACCTTTATTGAATTATCACTTGTGACATAGGAAAATTTACATTCATCTAAAAGTAATCAAAGTATGTTAACATAATAAACATTATACTTCAGATATATTGCTTTATATCATATAGTCTAAGCAATATTACATACATTATTCAATCTGTGTTCTTCCTTCTTTGTCAGGTTCCAAGAACAGACTGCCATGAGACTTCAGTCTTACCGAGTAGTAATCATTACTTTAGTGATAGATTCCAGAATGACATCACGTACATCTGACCATCTGACTTCTGGTTCCCATGCAACCCCCCATTGCTAGAAACTGCCAGAATTTAGCACCTATGTGTCAATAATACACACACACACACACACACACACACACACACACACACACACACACACACACACACACACACACACACACACACACAACCTTGCTAAGATCTGCTGAGGTTTGTCTTCATCTGCAGTAGGAATTAAAGAAGCAGTGTTAAGTGATGGGTATTGATCTATAAGGAAGCATTATTTAGTAAAGATAATTCATATTAAGACAATCAAGTTGTAGATAAATATTGTGATTTAGGCTTTAATAGTAAAGCTTCTAGTGAATGTGAAATTGCCATATAAGTTCCATCCTGAGAGTTAGAGCAGCTGCCATTTCCACTAAGTGTGCCATTGTGGCCACCGCCCTATGGCAGTGGGGGAGGTTTGTTGCTACAGTACCATGATTTGTGCTGAAATAATCAATAGTACTATAACCATCATTTCTACAGTGTGCTAATAATCCTAATGCCTCTTTATTTGTCTCTCTAAAACAAGAAAAAATCTCTTAAAATAGTCTGCAACCCAAATGTAGGAGGGTTTAAAAGTAATGTTTTCAAATGTACAAAAGCTTGTTCATGACAGTCCTGCAGGGGTAAAAGCTCAATGGTATCTTTCTTTAATAATTCTAATAAAGGTTTCACTACTTTTGCATAGTTATTAATCCCTTGCCCACAGTAACCTGTTAGTCCCAAGAAAGCTCACAACTGTTTAAGTGTAGTAGGGCATGCTACAGTTTGTATTGCAGTGATGGGGCCAAGCCAGGCCTAGGAGGAGGATGTTCCCTTGTTGTAGATGAAAGTAGAAGTCCACAAAAGTCACAGAATAGATCCATAAAGATGATAGAGTGGACATAATTGAGGATAAGAAAGAAACTATGTATTGTTATTATTATGCAAGAAGCCCAGAATTTGAAGATATAATATATACAAAAAGATTAAGAGAGAAATTAGAGGAAAGAAAATATTTGCACAAGAAAAACTGTCAGAAACCTCAAGTAAAAATTTGTGTTCATTAATACAACAGATTCATGAAAAACATTATATAGACCAAGAAATCTTGTACCTTTTGGAAAAAGAAGTGACTGAGAAAGTGCAAAAATAAAAAGAACAAAATCTAGAGATTTTTGAAAGGTATAAAAGAGAAATATGGACATAAGAAAGAAATAAATAACTGATGTGGTACGATATTTATGCAAAGGAGAAAGCCAGTTAATCACTACAAAAAACAGCCCCAAAGATATTCAAATAGAAATACAGGCAAATGTATCCAGATATGGAAAATTTCACAATACAAAAAATAAGATCACACAAAGGGAAAGTAGGACAGAAGATTAGTAAAGCAGAAGTTGAAAAATATAAGCTGAAGTTATGGAATACCTGTGAAGTGTAGGATTTAGTGTAGAAACTCTGACACAGGTTATATCACAGCATGATGGAACAACTACTCCTCAAGTAAAAAAAAACAGGAGGAGCAGGAGACATCTGAAGAAGAAACATGGACATGGGAAAGAAAAAGAGATTTAATATGGTGCAATGTTTATGCAAAGGAGAAAGCAAAACTAATCAATTCAAAAAGAACAGCACCAAAGATATTTGAAGAGAAATACAGGTAAAGGCATCTAAATATAGAAAAATTTACAATACAAAAAAATAAGAAAACAAAGAGAAAAAGTAGAAAACTGGATTTGTAATGGAGAAGTTAAAGAATTAGGAGCCAATGTTATGGATTACATGTAAAGTGAAGGATTCTGTGTAGTAAAATCTTAACTCTGATAACATCACAGCAGGATAAAGCAATGGATCCCCAAATTAAGGAGAAACCAGTGGTTTGGGAAACATCTGATCAGTTGCCATATGAAGGTACTTTGGAGCCTTCCATAGACAACTAGTACAAAACTTCAATTGGAGTTGCACAATAAGGTAAGTAATAGGAAACTGTGCCAGAGAAATTGAAAAATATTAACAAAAGCTCCTAATGGAAAACCCCAGGACCAGATACAGTTCCTAACTTCTTACTAAAAGTATTAACATCTTTACATGACGATTTAGCCATGAATAAGAACTCTTTATATTTGCACTCCGAACAGACGCTAATCTGGTTATCAACAGAAGAATGATGCTCCTCCTTAAGAAAACTCAATCATGGCGATAGAACAAAAGGGTAACAAAATAAATTCATATGGAACAAACATTTGTTGATGAATAAAGTCATAATGGATTATTGTAAAAAAGGGAAGAATCTAATTATGACATGGATAGCCTATAAATAAGCATTTGACAGCATCCCGCATTCATGGATTAAAGACTGGTTACAAATGTATAAGATACACACTACATTGATCAATTACATTGCAGCAACCATGAAACAGTGGCAAACTACTTTGCAGCTAAGCCATGATAAAGGACACATTATTATCCTAGGAATAAAAATTCAAAGGGCATATACCAGGGTGACTCTTTATCACCACCGCTCTTTTGTCTTCACCTTAACCCATACAGCTGTCTACTTAATGGATTAGGTCATGGCTACAGTTTGGCTCCCAGAAAATAACAAAATGCAAAGACTGTTCATCTTCTTTTTGTGGATTATTTAAAACTGTATAGTTCATCAGATGAGGAACTGAAAACACGACTGCAAGTGGTCAAAATTATATCAGATGATATAAGAATGTCATTAGGTCTTGATAAATGTATAAAATAAACCTTTAAAGCAGGAAAGCTGCAGCACCAAGAAAATATCAGTTTGGGACAGGAATCTGAACTTGAGCAAGAGGGAGTGTATAAATATTTAAGAAATGATGAAGAATCAACAATAAAACATGAACAAATATGAATAAAACTTGGTAAGGAATATTTTATAAAACTAACATTAATACTGAAAACAGCTCTGTCATCTAGGAACTAAGTCCAAGCTATAAACTAAATTACTCTTCCTGCTCTAACTTACAGTTTCAGAGTGACTGACAGGCCCCAAAAGGTATTGGATCAGTTGGACCGGAAAACAAGAAAAATGTTTCATGATTATAAAATGATTAATAAAGATCAGTGTATACCAAGATTACATATTTTCCTGTTCTAAAGGAGGTATGGGCCTCCTCAAAACTGATTACATGGCTAGATCAGCAATCATAGGACCACATACATTTCTGCTGACCTCCCAAGATCCAAACACAGGGAAAATTTTAAAACATGAGGAGAACAAGTCTAAGATTACTTACCTGCTTAGTTTAGCAGAAGTATATCAATTTCAAGTGGGAATGGAAATCAAACCAGAAGGAGATAAAAATAATGCAGCAACTAAATGTGGCAAAAAAAACAAAATAAAGAATATATGGTGAAGAATTAGATGAGAAATCAAGAAATGTGGAAAATGCATAAAGTATAGAAAACTCCTGTAACATCCTCATGTTGATTATTATTTAATGCAGGAATGATTAAGGAGAGGTGAACTTAAACCAAAAGATGAAAGGTTAATATTGGTAACACAGGATAGTGGACTATGTACATGTTGGTTTACAAAGTCCATTGAACATGTCAGAGAAACAGATAAATGCAAGTTTTGTAAAACAGAACTGCAAACAGTCACACATGTTGTTGCAGGGTGTGATACTCTAATGTCTAAAGGCCTGTATACTAAAAGGCATAAATATGTGGCAAACCTGTTACATTGGGGATTGTGCAAACATTATAGTAATGAACTAGCTGAGAAAGAACAGAAACACGAGCCACAGTATGACATGGGATCACCCATTAACAACAGCTCAAAAAACAGATGAGAGAAAACAAGATATAGTAGGCTAGGAAAAGAAGACAAAAGTAGCCTCGATCATTGAAATTGCTTCACCCAGTGAGTACAGTGTCTTACATAAAATGAGACACAAAGTCATAAAATACCAGGATTTGAAGGCAGAATTGAGGGCAGTGTGGAAGAAGGATACCCAGACAGTTTCAGCAGTAGTACGAGCAATGGATCTCATAAAAAAGAATTTGCAGTCATATTTAGATATGCTACTGATACATGTAACTCCATATGAATTGCAGAAGGATTCACTTCTGGGCACATTGTGGGTGCTAAGAAGAGCATTTTTTGCTAACATCAAAGACTGAAACAATACTAATTTCATGAACTTTAATCATACTTTAACTTAGGAATGGGGTCCATTCCAGTTGTGGTATTAGAAACCCAAAGATCTTGGAGAAATTAAAAACAGGAATTAAGACATTAAAAGAGGCTAGTGTGAATAGTTGTATGAAAGGATACCATGGAGAGAAGACAGAGAAATGGAGAGAAAGGCATGCAGTGGGAAGAGGAGCAGAAAGTAGAGAGGTGTGAGAGATGCGAAGAGATGTGGCTGCAGTCCAATGACCTTCTATACACTTTAAGTAGCAAATAGACGTTGGGATACAATTTTTGAAGTTCTAGCCAAAGGATGTTAATGTAACAACAGATGGGCAAGCTATCAACTCATAACATGTGATTTTGGCATGTATAGATAATGGGGGAATACACTGATCTTGTGAATAAGAAAGCAATAATTTTACTGTACAAGAACATAATGAGGCCGTGCATGCATTACTATGTATATAGTTATGTTGACTTTACCTTCTTAAAGAGACAACAGACAAGATAGAAGAGGCTTGTGGTGAGGGAGTGAAGAGGAAAACGGTAAAAGAAATTCCTCCAGGGCTATATAAGAACAGGTTCAAGAATGTAAACTTGAAACTGTAGTAGAGTTGAAGAAAAAAGGTTATAAGACAGAGCCCTCTAAGTAACGTACAAGTAGGGGAAGGCAGAAAGCAGGAATGCCATAATTTCATAATGAACAAGACATTACAGAATGAATGCACTCGATGAAGATGAAGGAACAGTGATTTAGAGGACATAGGAAGAATAATTTCTTTATAGAATAAACAATGTCAGCTGTACCAATCATAGGCTTTCATGGATAAAGGTCATTTGATCAGAGGCTGTTTTGGAGAAGGCCATTTGGTTCAGAACACTTAACCAAAATGGCAATTTAATGAAAATTTGGCTTAAAAACAATAAGTATTTTCCATGGAAGACATGATTTGGGGATTTCTTTAATACAGCATGGGTGGGTTTCTCAAATGCTTGTTTTATTTGTAGTGCAGAAGGAAAAGTTTCCCAATATTTTCTTGTAATAAAGGCACATAAAAGTTGCCTTTTAAACTAAAGCTAAACATTTAAAAGTACTTTTTTGTCCAAAGCACTGACAAGAAAGTAGAGCTTCATATGCATTATAAAGCAAATAAAATATTCATGAACCATCAAGTTCTCTATCTGTCAACTGGCTACAAGTTAGTGACTGATAGAAGTAAGATATGCCCATTTGCAGACAAAAATATATACTGCAAGTTAGTATAAAATAATCATAGCAGACACAAAGTTATTTCAGAGGGAGTAATCACCGGAAAAAGGAATTTTTTATATTTCTTTAGGACACTTTTCCATCTTATAAATACAATCTTAGAAACTGTCCAGTTTTTCCATATTTTTCTATACATACATGTAACTTACAAGGATAAACCTGTTTTCACATAAGTGTATATTTGGTTCTCCAGAATGCATTACTGATAAGCATTAATTTATCACTAAACAGGCAGTTATGACAGCAGATCAATTTCAACATTTTTATTGCAGAACACCCTGCTAATTAAACTTCAGTGAAGCATCCTAGCATCTAATTAAGCTATAATGGGAGATAACCAGCAGACTGTTGTTAATAGCTTATTGACTGCCTATGGAAAGTGTGACCTGAAAACCAGCTGAGGCCTGCCTACATTCACACAGCTATTTGTGCAATGATATAAACACATCTGAGTTTGTTCTCATACAGTTATTTTAGTAATGTTTCTCATACCATATTATGCCAGATGACAGTGAGCGCAGTCTTTTCACAAAAGATGAATGAATGGTACAGTGGTTAGCCAGGAATCCTAGTAAGTTAAAATATTTTCTTACATTTACAAGCCAGATTAAACAATTATAACTACTTAAGACACATTCCAGGATGACTCTGAAAAAGGTCAGGAAAACAAATACAAATTAAAAAAAAAATATATATATATATATATATATATATATATATATATATATATATATATATATATATATATATTCTACTTTAAATGAATGTCCAGCACCAGCTAAAACATTACGAAAAAGGTTCTAAGCAAAAATGGTTTCTAAACATTCTAGGTAGCACTTCCAAATCAACTGGTAATCAAACCGGTATTTTAAAAACAGGGGCAGATATAAGTAAACAAATAAAAGGTGCAAGGTCACAGTACTTCCAAGTCCATTATTAAACAAAATGAGCTTATCTGTTCAAGAGTTGCTTTTAAATATGAACTTCACTTATCAAAGCCTGAAACAAAGCAAACCCGAAAATAGCATTAATGTGCTACAGCTCTCAAATATGTCATCTCTGTAACGGAAATGCAGTGCTTCCCTCAATGCAGTCAGCTGTGAAATAAAGCAACACAGTTTGCTTTTTATAGAAGGCAATTCTAGTTTTAAAGCACAGGCTCATTTTAATAGCCAATGAACAACTGCCAGCTGAAGTGGTGGACAACTGCATAAGTAATAAAAGTCCTTCAGGCAAGGCTTTTTGTAACTAAATTACTGCTGCAAAACAGTCTTGATGGACAATTTTAGATGATGTTTTGAAACTGGGGTCCTCTGTTATGCATCAAAGCTGACAGAACTACAGGTGAACTGTGTGATGTCAGACAGCAACAACTGCATTTTTTTTTTCTTTTTCAGGTGATCCCCAAAAATCACATGGTCTCGTAAGCCAAAAAAATCAATGGCATACCAGCCCTACAGGGGAAGAGAGGAATTTGCCACCTGCTGTACATCTACAATCCCTACAAACTAAGGAAACATGAAAAAATAAAATAATAATAATAATAATAATGTCTAACAGTCCAACTGTATTCTCTAAAATCTGACTCATACACACTAGCTTCCAGAATATCTTGTTTAACAATAAGCCATGACTGAGTAAAAGTATCATAGGATTTCTCCACAACTGGAGTGGCTTGATCAGCAGTGGATTTTGTGACATTATTTAAGAAAAAGGTTTAACCTTTTTTAAATAATGTCATTGTACAAATGGACTTTAGTGCTCTTCTGTCAGTTTTTGAAGTCTGGGGCATCCAATATACACTGTGCATGCTCAAAGTCTGTAAATGACTGCACAGTATATTGTTGTCTGCTATTTTATTTAAAGGTATTGAGGACTCTGCATGATTATGATCCATGCAGTGTGTAATGCCCCTGATCTGGGCCAGTGATCAAGAAGTCTCAGTTCCCACCACCGACACCAGTGAGGGATGTTCAGTTGGAAAAAAAAGATACACACAGCATTTCCAGATGCAGCTGTCAGCACCAAGCACAATTTTCCTTAAGAGCACAAAGGGAACACACTCCAATCCTAGGGCTGGGTTTCCCTCTTTCCCTCTCAGCACACCCCAAATAAGACCCCACACTGACCACAGCTGTAGAGTTGAGTCCACAGCCGAGTATTCCAAGTCAAGTCTTCCACCACCCTCTCTGTGAATCCAGTGCTCTGTGTCCCTGCTCCAAGTAACTGACATGCACACTCTTTGAAATTTGATTTTTCACACACACGCACACACACACACACACACACACACACACACACACACACACACACACACACACACACACACACATACACACACACAAACACACACTTGTGAAAGGCTGGCACAGATGTATCAGCTATGCTCACTTTGCCCAGACTATAAGATATATACTGCCACCAGAACACTCCAAAGTCAGCTACGCTAAGGCTTTTACCAGGGTACTCAATTATACTGAGGAAAATTAATATTAATACAAATGGTAGTGTCTGACCAATGCAGCAAGGCTTTCAGGAGCAGCCACAGTGTCACCAAATAAATACAAGTATTCACAAAGGTTAAATTATTCTCTAAAAGACCAGCCACAATGAAATTTTAAATATATTTAATAATAAATAAAAGAAGATGAAAATACTAAATATCTATTTACAATAACCACCAGAGTTTTAATCACAGGAAATATTAAAAATAACACAGATGGAAAGGTTACATAGATACAGAAAAACAATACTTAACTAATTTCACTATATTTTCCTGACTTATCTAAAGAATTACTGACTAAGACAGAATATATGTGTGTGAATGAGAGGGAGGATAGAGGAATGGTGAAGATGCAGGGAGTAGAGGTGGCAAAGGTGGATGAGTTTAAATACTTGGGATCAACAATTCAGAGTAATGGTGAGTGTGGAAGAGAGGTGAAGAAGAGAGTACAGGCAGGATGGAGTGGGTGGAGAAGAGTGTCAGGAGTGATTTTTGACAGACGAGTACTAGTATGAGTGAAAGGGAAGGTCTACAAGAGGGTAGTGAGACCAGCTATGTTATATGGGTTGGAGACAGTGGCATTGACAAAAAGGCAGGAGTCAGAGCTTGACGTGGCAGAGTTGAAGATGTTAAGATTTGCACTGGGTGTGACAAGGATGGACAGGATTATGAATAAGTATATTAGAGGGTCAGCCCAGGTTGGGAGGTTTAGAGACAAAGCCAGAGAGGCAAGATTACATTGGTTTGGACATGTGCTGAGGAGGGATGCAGAGTATATTGGGAAAAAGATGCTAAGGATGAAGCTGCCAGGTAACAGGAAAAGAGGAAGGACTAAGATAAGGTTTATGGATGTGGTGAGAGAGGACATGCAGGTGGTTGGTGTGACAGAGCAAGATGCAGAGGATAGGAAGAAATGGAATCAGTTGATCTGCTGTGGCGACCCCTGATGGGAGCAGCCAAAAGAAGAAGAAGAAGAAGATCTAAAGAATTACTATTCCCTTGTTCACTTACTAGAGAAAGGCAAGATGATATAGGTGAGTGGTCCTTCTTTTGTCGGCTTTCACAAACAGACTGCCCTGAGACTTCTGTCTCATCTAGTGTTAAAACATCATTTCAGTGCTGGATTACAGAATGACATCCCATACATCTGGTCACTTGACTTCTGGTTCCCACACTACCCCCTTTACTAGAAAATCAGACAGAATATTTCACATATGTTACCATACACACACACAGAGCTTTGTTAAGATGCATTATAGCATCTGGAAGCTATAAAAACATTTCAAAAACTTCCACCCTTCCAGGGTAGCGATTAGTTCACCTCTAAGGATAATAAAGTAGGATTCCTAGTCCTGGTTTTCACAGATATTTTCTCTGGCTGCAATCAGAACTGTAAGATACAATCTTTATGGCCTACCAGGTAATTTAATCTCAGACTATTTTTCAAAGTTAGCTGGACTGAGATTAACCTCTTCTTTTCTGGTGTCCTCTGTTACAATATATTCATTTTAACAGTTACAATGCAGTCTGACATACAGTTGTATTTCTTTTCTGCCCAGCAGGACCCACTGTTCCTATGTTTTTAATCCTAGCAGCCCTACAAATACATTTTCAACAGAAGCACCTGTACAAATCAGTTTCATATACAAATGACAAAATTATTTACAAAACTCCAGCTAGCTATGTTAATATATGTTACACATCCACTGCCTTACTTCTCCTGGAAATACCATACATCATCACACCCCCCCCCCAAAGACTCAAGCTAGTTTTTCATGTGAGCCTTAAGAAACGTGGCTTAAGAGAAATGACCCTGTCTGGGAATATATTAACCCATACCCTGCTTTGAAAACCCATCTGCATATGTATTACTGACCCCACTACAGTGCTGCACTGTTATGTCATATGCCTGCAACCCTAGACTCCACCTTAGTAACTTGGCATTTTTCTGGCTGGCTCAATGCAGCCATAGATCCCCCACAGACTCCTCAAGCCACCCACTACAAATACTCAGCACAAAGGCCTCCCTACCATGGTAAGGCTTCATCATGTTAACATGGTATCATTTGTGCCCCTGCCTCCTGCCTAGCAGGTTTACCATGTAGTTAACATGACTGACCTTCTTTAATACTTCAAAGGATCCCTCCCAAGATGCCTGTAGCTTATTTTGCTTGACAGGAATGAGGACCATAACCTGCCATCCCACAGCATACCCTTAGGCTTGAGCATTCCTGTCATATCAGACCTTTTTCTGCTGTTGGGCTCCTGCCAGATTCTACTGGGCCAAGTCCATGAGGTCCCTAAGCCTTGTCCTGAGGTTTAGGACATAAGTCACAACAGACACATTGTGAGATTCACACCCATTCTCCCAGTCATCATGAATCAAATCAAAGGGCCCCCCACCCTATGCCCATACAGAAACTGAAAGGATGAAAAAGCTGTGGATTTATGGGGTACTTCCCTGTATGCAAACAGCAGATGTTGCAAAGATTTGTCCCACTCTCTTAAACTGGTCTGAAAATGCCCGTAACATGGTCTTTAGTGTAGAGTTTAACCTTTCCACAAAACCATTAGTCTTGGGGTGGTAGAGGGTGGTCTTTAGGTGCTTCACCCCACAGAGCTCCCACAGACAAGTCAGCAGGTCTGACATGAAATTGATACCTTGTCAGTCAGTATGTTTCAGTAAAAGTACCCTGCTGAAAATCTCTAACAGAGCATTTGCCACCTTCTCTGCCTTGATGGAGGACAACCACTGCCTCACAGTACCTAGCAGTATAATCTACTACCAGCAGGATATACTTCTTCCCGATGGAACTTGGGGTACTCAGAGGCCCCACAATATCCATAGCTACCCTCTGAAATGGCTCCTCTATCACAGGCAAAGGCATCAAAGAAGCTTTGACCTTGTCTCCTGCCTTGCCTACTTTTTGGTACTGCTCACAGGTCCTGCAGTACTCTGTTATATCCATTGCAATCCCAGGCCAATAGTAGTTCTGCATAATATGTCTCTTGGTACACTTTATGCCCATATGACCTCCAAAAGGAATGTAATGGGATATGGCTAGAAGTGGCAGATGGTAGGCTCTGGGCACTACCAACTGCAATACTACCTCCCCCTCTATCCCTCCCTCAGGGGTACACTCTCTATACAGTAACCCTTTGTCCCAGTATACAGACTTCACTTTTCTTTGAGAATCAGGTACCACCCTAGCTACCATCCTCAATAATTGTAATGTAGGGTCCAAGAGTAGAGCCTGTCTCAACTCTATCTTTTGTGACCCTTTCCAGCTCCCTTTCTACAGGAAGTCTGATATCCTCTGTCAACAGTGCATCACTGTCATTTTGGGTACTACCACTCATTGTGAGATTCACAACCATGCTCCCACTCATCATGAATCAAATCTAAGGGCCCCCACCCTATGCCCATACAACAACTCAAATGGTGAAAAAGCTGTGGATTTATAGGGTACCTCTCTGTATGCAAACATCAGATGTTGCAAATATTTATCCCACTCTCTTAAACTGATCTGAAAATGCCTGTAACATGGTCTTTAGTGTAGAGTTTAACCTTTCCACAAGACCATTAGTCTTGGGGTGGTAGGGGGTGGTCTTTAGGTGCTTCACCCCACAGAGCTCCCACAGACAAGTCAGCAGGTCTGACATGAAATTGACACCTTGTCAGTCAGTATGTCTCTCAGTAAATCTACCCTGCTGAAAATCTCTAACAGAGCATTTGCCGCCTTCTCTGCCTCGTTGGAGGACAAAGCCACCTCACAGTATCTAGCAGTGTAATCTACTACCAGCAGGATATACTTCTTCCTGATGAAACTTAGGGTAGCCAGAGGGCACACAATATCTATAGCTACCCTCTGAAATGGCTCCTCTATCACAGGCAAAGGCATCAAAGGAGCTTTGACCTTGTCTCCTGCTTTGCCTACTTTTGGCACTGCTCACAGGTCCTGCAGTACTCTGTTACATCCCTTGCAATCCCAGGCAAATAACAGTTCTGCATAATATGTCTTTTGGTACACTTTATGCCCATATGACCTCCAAAAGGAATGTGATGGGCTATGGCTAGAAGTGGCAGACAATAGGCTCTGGGCACTACCAACAGTTATATTACCTCCCCCTCTAGCCCTCCCTCAGGGGTACACTATCTATACAGTAACTCTTTGTCCCAGTATACAGACTCCCCTTTTCCTTGAGAATCAGGTACCACTCTAGCTACCACCCTCAAGCCTTGTAATGTAGGATCCAAGAGCAGAGTCTGTCTCAACTCTTATCTTTTGTGGCCCTTTCCAGCTCCCCTTCCACAGGAAGTCTGATATCCTCTGTCAGTGGTGCATCACTGTCATTATGGGTACTACCACTCACCTCTGCCCTTGCAGTCACTCTGTCCAAGGGAACATCAGTACCTATCAGCAGCTGTGGCTCACCTTCAGGCTTACTGCTACAAGGTAGCTCCCTCGCTGAAATAGCCACCTCACCAGCCCTGGCTTCAGGTGTGGAGTCTGTCTGGGTGTCCCCCAGGCTACCAGCTCCACATGCTTGTCTCCAAGCCTGACTGCATGGAACTGCATGCACACAAGGTACTGCATTATCAAAATCATTCCCTATCAAGACATCTGCAGGGATATCCTCAAACACACCTACTCGCTTGCTTCCTTTTCCACCTTCCCAGTCAAGATGAACCCTGGCCAAAGGCATTTGGAATGCAGTCCCTCCTAAACCTGTACTACTCCTCTTTAACAACTGCAGGCTTCACAATGGTTATGTCAAAAGCTGTGTCTCTCTTAGCAATGGTCTGTCTTCCATCCATTAAAATAGGATACAAACTCTGGTGCTAGTTTGGTACCCATGTTGTCTCCAGACAACTTACCACTGGCATTCTGTTATTCCCACTTGCTGGCACCACACCTTTTGTTCCCCACCTTGCGTCAGTGGACATTTGCATGCTATATGGCCCCTCTGGTTACATTTAAAACATCTAAACCTTGATCCTGGCCATGTACCTGAAATAGTGGCTTCCCCTGTTACTGGTGAACTCTGTTGGGATGGTTTAGGCTTCCCACCATGGGGTTCCCTTATATCCATGTGCAGCACTGGGTATCCCCTTCTTGTGCTGTGATGCCATACTTGCTAAGAAGAGATCCCATTTTTTACCTAGTTCATCTATATAGTTACACTCTTGGTCTGCCAACCAGATTCGCATGTCTTCAGGCAAAGCGCTAAGGTCTTGTTCCCTCACCAAAAGGTCTGTCAGCCTTTCAAACATGGTGACCTGACACCCACTCACCCACCTATGAAAATAAATGTTTAACAAAGCAATATAATCATATACACTTTCATCTGCCTTATGTCGATGCTCACACATTTTTTTTTTTCTGTAAGCTTCAGGTGTTAACTTAAAACATTCCAATAAACTGTTTAAATGTATCCTAGATTAAACAATGAATATCAGACAATTTAGAAACTGCACTTACAGCTTTGCCATAGATTGAGGGGGACACGAACCATACCCAGAGTCCTTGGTCAACATTATATTGTTTACATACTCTTTCAAATATATGACTAAAACTATCAAAATTATCACCCTCTGTAATCTGTGGAAGAGATTTACTGACCTTTATTGCTTCTGGGCTTTGGTGATTCCCTTTCCTCTTACCTCCATGTTCCTGTTGACGAGTCAGCATCTCCCTCTTACCTCCATGATCCTGATGAAGAGTCAGTTTCTCCCTCTTAACTCCATCATCCTGATGAAGAGTCAGCATCTCCCTCTTACCTCCATGATCCTGATGAAGAGTCAGCATCTCCCTCTTACCTCCATGATCCTGATGAAGAGTCAGTTTCTCCCTCTTAACTCCATGATCCTGATGAAGAGTCAGCATCTCCCTCTTACCTCCATGATCCTGATGAAGAGTCAGATGTCCTTCAAGGATGCATCTGCAGTCATAACAAATGGGTTGTCCTGTCGTCAGGCAGCCCTTCGGTCGGCCGGATTCCAAAGTCTGGGTCCGGCTTCGGCTGATGTCGCACTTCACCCGACGTCATCTCTGCTGGTCTTGGGGTATAAAGGCATCAGCCGACGCCATTTTCCTCAGTCTTTCTTGCCGCGTGGCGCCCGAAGCAGAAGCTGTTCGCAAGTGCCGGTCGGTCAGATCCAGAGATTACTACTACGGAATACTACTTCAAGACTTCTAAAAGCTAAGTACCCCGTTGGGGACTCTTTCTTGCCTCAGCCGATGTCAGAAAAAGTAAATAACTCTTTAACTTGTGGGAAACAAATACTTCATAAAGATTTCCACTCTTACTGCCTACCTTGTTTAGGCCCAGACCACGATGTAGCAGCCTGTTTAGCCTGTGCTTCCTTCAACCGCTAACGCTTAGGCGTCGGTTGGAGTTGCTGAACAGTTTTTCGGCTCAGATTTTGCGTACATTATGCCGTCGGATCCTCCGACTACCCAAATTGTTAAACGCAAAGAAAAAGACCGACACTCGCGGTCCGCGGTTTCGGGCGGAACCACGGTTAAGCAAGCGAGTGTCTCGGTTTCGGCGAAACCGAGCGGTCAATCTTCAGCCGAATCCATGACTACTACTGAGGCTCCTGCTACCTTAGTTGAATCGGCCTCTGAAGTTTTGCCTACTACTGTGGTTCCTAGTGAATTATCAGACACCATCCCTTTGGATGTCTCTACCCCAGCACGTGGTGCTGCTAGGCCTCCTGCAGCCATGTCTATAAAGGCCTTTGC
The DNA here is from genome assembly GCF_019279795.1 of Protopterus annectens. Lineage (NCBI taxonomy): Eukaryota > Metazoa > Chordata > Ceratodontiformes > Protopteridae > Protopterus > Protopterus annectens. The sequence goes on along the minus strand of NC_056751.1, from coordinate 703,678,625 downwards.
CAGGGCTAAAGCAGCCAAAACTGTTAAATCAGTGCCTGTTAAGCCCCTCACACAGGCCCACTTCTAGTTCACAAATGCTTACTCTGGCAGAGGATTTAATCTCCTTAATTAGGGATCCCAATCTCACCCAGACAGGGCCTCTCAGCCTCCAGAAAGAGACCTAGAGCAGAGCCCCCAAGCCAGTGTCCTCTGATGATTCTTGGATGACTCAGACATTACAGATCAGCCAGAGGCTCCTTTTTCTACTTATGAAGATTCTGATGCTGAAGAATCCATTCCATCTGCCTCTCCACCAGAGGAATTTTCCTTTGGGGAAACCTTACATGCCATGAGAGAACAATTCCAATGGCAGGGACAAGATTTCTCAGATTCAAGAAAAGGCCTTAGGACCTTTCTGCGCTTACCACAACATAGGCCCTTAGCTATACCTCCAGTTCTGCCTGTTGTGGATGATGCATTTAATGATGTTTGCACTGCTCCTGATACTTTACCTCCAGCCCCTGCCAAACCAGATAGATTTTACAGGGTGCCAGACACTCATCACCACCTATACAAGGCCCCACTTGCAGATCCTGAGACTATATCCCAGGGGCCTAGGGCAGTAGCTTCGACCTCAGCAAAAAACCCTCTCCCTTCTGAAAGGGAATCCAGGTCCTTAGAGATGGGGAAAAAAGTTTACACCTCTGCTACTCTCTCAGCTAGAGCTTTAAACTGTCAGTTTTATATGATCCAATACCAAGAGTTATGCTTGATCAGTTAACTAAGAAGCTGTCCTCTGATGACTCCTTAGATAAGAAATATGTTTTAGAAATGGTGAATAACATTCAGCAGGTTAGTAACCATTCTTTAAAATGTGGCTATGATGCACTGGAGGCTTCATTTAGATCAGCCATGACTGGCACAGTGATAAGAAGGCATGCATGGTTGAAAGAACAGGTCTTGCCGGATCATGTTAAAGCAAAGCTGTTAGATGCTCCTATGGATAAGGCCAGTCTATTTGGTACCCTGCTCAGCAAGTAATGAAGAAAATGGAAGAGAAGGCAAAATCTGTACAAACAGTTAAGGATTTCTTACAGGTTCAGCCCCCAAGGTTTAGCAGGAACTGGCCTGCCAAAATTGGTCCTTTCCAGACTCCTCAAAATCTCAAAGAGGCAGGAATAGGCGCTCTAGAGGCAGAAATCAATCCAGAGGAGGTGCCTATAGAGGATGCCAGTGGCAAGGCAATAACCAGAGGCACAGACACAACCACTGCCACTGCAACAGGACAATCACAGTGACTTGGCTCTGACACCGCCTACCAGGGAGCAAATAGCAGCACCTTTAGGCGGAAAGTTAGCCTTATTTTCAAAAATTGGCACTATATCACAAAAGACAAGTGGATTTTGCAAACCATAGACCAAGGCTACAGGTTCCACTTCCACACCTTACCAGTAAAGAGGAATGCCAAACCTACCTCCAAATCAAAAAACAGAAGCTCTAAAGCAGATAGCTCAATTAACAAAGATGAGAGCTGTGGAAAGAGTACCAATAACACAACAGGGCAAAGGATTCTACTCCAGACTCTTCCTAGTACCAAGAAAAGAGAAAAGTTGGAGACCTATTCTCGACCTGTCCATCTTAAACACATACATCATTGTCCCAAAATTCAAAATGCTGACCCTACAGCAACTTCTTCCCATGCTGGGCAAGGAGTGTTGGCTGGTAACTCTAGATCTCAAGGAGGCATACCTGCACGTCCCCATACGACTAAATTGCAGAAGATACCTCAGATTTCTTGCAGGATCAGAGCATTATCAATTCTCAGCATTGCCCTTTGGCTTGTCTACTGCGCCCAGAGTATTCACAAAATGCCTGGCATCAGTAAACGCTCATTGCAGGCTACAGGGAATCCAAATTTACCCATACCTGGACGACTGCCTGTTACAAGCGGACAACAAAAGCAAGCTGACAACAGATTTACAAAGAGTCATTTGCTTACTACAAGCCCTGGGATACACAGTCAATTTAAAAAAGTCAAGACTGATACCATCCCAGACAAGAACATTCTTGGGTGTGGAATTGGACACAGTAAAACAAATGGCATTCCTAACTGCAGAAAAACAAGAACAACTCCCTCTTTACTTCTTGGCATTAACAAAGCAGAACAAACTAACAGCAAGAAAAGTACTGAAGGCCTTGGGCTTCATGGCATCATGCATAATCCTGGTCCCCCATGCCAGACTGCATATGAGAAAGCTACAGTGGTACCTAAAGAATTTATGGTCTCAACACAGGCACAGCTTAGAAACCGAAATCCCACTAATCCCATGCCTGAAACAAGAGTTCCTATGGTGGGCTCAAGCATGCCAGTCAAATCCAGGCTTGCCCTTCCACAACTTTCAAGCAAACCAAACCATCACAATGGACGCCTCAGACCTAGGCTGGGGGGCGCACATGTTGGACAAGTGCATACAAGGATTGTGGACTCCAGACCAGCTGCACCTGAACATAAACCAAAAAGAAATGCTGGCAGTAAAACTAGCAATCCAGAAATTCAGACCATTCCTCAAAGAAGGCCATTTAATGATAAGGACAGTCATGTGGTACGTCAACAAACAGGGAGGCACTCATTCATACCCCCTATGCAGAATGACTCTGGACCTTTGGAATATGGCTCTGAGCTACAACATCCAGTTACAGGCAATATTTGTGCCGGGAAAAAAAAACACCCTAGCAGACATGTTAAGCAGAACCACCTCGGATGCTCACGAATGGATGCTACACCCGGACATCTTCAAGGCCATCACAAAGAAATGGGGAATGCCACAAATAGACCTATTGCATCCCCACTCAATCACCAGCTCAAAAAATTCTGCACAAGGACATGCCACCCACTTGCATGGAAGGTGGACTCTCTATCCTTCAGTTGGAAAGGCCTGACAGCATATGCATTTCCACCTCTTCCTTTGATGCACAAGGTACTACTGAAAATCAAAGAGGAACGTCCAAGGATAATTCTGATAGCTCCGAATTGGCCAAGACAACACTGGTATCCATTGCTGAGGAGCATGTCTCAGGGGAGAATGTGGTCAATACCCCTGATGCCTTTGATGTTAACTCAGAACAACTACAACATCATGCACCCAAACCTAAAAACCTTGCAACTGACTGCCTGGAACATCACATAACAGCAACTAACCCAGACTTATCCCAAAGGGTTAAAGACATTATCCTTGAAGCCTGCAGACCTTCAACAAGAAGGAACTATGCAGGAAAATGGAAAAGGTTTGTCATTTGGAGTACTGAAAGAGGAAAAGATGTGTCGAACATAGATATTGCTAACATCCTGGAGTACTTGGCAGAGCTTCTACATACGGGCCTGTCCTATTCCTCCATCAAGATACATGCATCAGCTATTTCCGCAGAATACAGCTTGATCCACCTGTCCTTTCGCATCCTCTACTCAGGCAATTCCTCAGAGGGATCAAGAATGTAAAACCTCCTAGGAAACCACCATTACCAGCATGGGACTTGAACTTTGTGCTAGAAAAATTGACACTCCCTCCATTTGAACCAGCAGCAACAGCAGATCTTCAACACCTATCATGGAAAACTGCTTTCCTACTGGCAATTACTTCAGCAAGGAGGGTTTGAACTACAGGCCTTAATGGCAGTACAACCCTTCCTAATCGTCCATCAAGATAGAGTGTCCATGAGAACTAATCCTACATTTATGCCTAAGGTGGTATCCAGAGTGTCTTTAAACCAGGCAATCCACCTACCAACCTTCTTTCCCAATCCACAGAACAGGGGGGAAAGGCTGCATACCTTGGATGTACATAGACAGTTACGCTACTACCTGGACAGAACCAAAAGTAACAGAAAAACTGACCAGCTTTTAGTAGCCTATGCATCAGGAAGGGAAGGAAAAGCAATTTCCAAACAGACAATCTCCAAATGGATAGGAAATTGCATAAGATTCTGTTACTCCTACCATGGAAAACCAGTTCCACAGAACATAAGACCTCATTCTACAAGGGCTACAGCCACTACCACAGCTTTCTTCGAGGAGTGGCAACCAAGGACATTATTGAGGTGGCTACTTGGACCTCCGTGCATACATTTGCCAAGCATTATAATTTACCTCTATACTCTAGATCCCGAGCAGGGTTTGCCACTGCTGTATTGCAAGGGATCCTAACTACACCATAATTCTTCTTCCTCCTCCCTAGTTTGGCTATGGTATTCTACCCATTTGTTATGACTGCAGATGCATCCTTGAAGGACATAGTACAGTTTTGTACCTACCATAAATGTAGATGTCCGAACAGGATAGCATCTGCAGTCAGGATTACCCACCCTCCTTCCCTCTGTGGTACTCCTAGGGTATTTACCCTCCTAATAGCTAGCTGGGGAGTCTCTTATGGTGTATTTGTTTGTATATATGTACATACATGCTTATTTTTGTGTTTGCCTTCTACTATTTTGGAAACATTGGCATTTATCCAAAATTTAGCTTTCCTAGAGGGCAACTGGCATCTGGGGCAAGAAACACTGAGGAAAATGGCGTCGGCTGATGCCTTTATACCCGAAGACCAGCAGAGATGACGTCGGGTGAAGTGCGACATCAGCCGAAGCCGGACCCAGACTTTGGAATCCGGCCGACCGAAGGGCTGCCTGACGACAGGACAACCCATTTGTTATGACTGCAGATGCTATCCTGTTCGGACATCTACATTTATGGTAGGTACAAAACTGTACTTTTCTCCCTCTTAACTCCATGATCCTGATGAAGAGTCAGTTTCTCCCTCTTAACTCCATGATCCTGATGAAGAGTCAGTTTCTCCCTCTTAACTCCATGATCCTGATGAAGAGTCAGCATCTCCCTCTTACCTGCATGATCCTGATGAAGAGTCAGCTTCTCCCTCTTACCTGCATGATCCTGATGAAGAGTCAGCATCTCCTCTTACCTCCATGATCCTGATGAAGAGTCAGCATCTCCCTCTTACCTCCATGATCCTGATGAAGAGTCAGCATCTCCCTCTCATGTTGATGCTGCTTCTCATTTTCTTCAACCTCCAAATGCCACAGTCTCTATGCTGATAATAATTCCAAACATTTGGCCTCTAGTTCAAGTCTCTTTAACTCTAGATTGTTTTTTAAGTCCACTGAGGCAAAAATGAGCTCTCCTGTTTCTGAGGGCTGCAAATTCCCATCACCAGACTTGTTATCCTCAAGGCTGCTGGTCTGGGCTACAGCTGTGACAAAGGCTGAAATCATTTCCTCTTTAGTCAGGTTGGCATGCACTAGTCCTTTGGCTTTACACACCTTGGCAACTTGTTCTTTTTCTGCTTGCCATAATCCTCATCTTTGCCTGCTTTATCCTACTAAACTAAACTAAAAAAATAAATAAAACTTTTGTGAAAATGAAACTCTATATATTTACCTTTTACTTGCTGAAAGTATAGGTTCATTGGTGTTTACTAGGCTAATGACTGCAAGGGCCTTTTTAAGCCTATCCATGCAGCCCAAATCATGACAAGTTCTAATACCTTTGATAAGTCTAAGCATGGGCCTGGGAGATGAACCATTTACAGGTTACCTGTGTCTATTAGAGACAAAAGTGCCAAACCAGGAATGAATTTCCGGTTTTCCATCCAATTGTCCAAGTTGCACTTGAATTGGGTTAGGGAGGAACTCTACTTCACATGGGTGGGGAGCCTGTTTCATAGTCGGGGTAGTCTCTGGGATACATACCTATCTCTCCAGCAGGGTCTATGTATATCACAGGCAAGGTTTACGTCTTTAGAATGGGTAATGTTGGTGCTGTTTCTTTTGTGGATATGCAGAAGGTCCATCAGAATGGGGTCTGACAATGCCCTGTATGCCAGGTATAGATCTCCCCTCAAAAGCCTATAGGAGACAGAATACAGGGATAAGGCCTTGAGGTGGTCTGCATAGGACATTTTACTTACCCCCTGTATTCTTTTAGTGAGGAACCTCTGTGGATGTTCCAATTGTTGGATATGCCTGGTTAGGTACATATCACAGGGTGTATTGTACTCAATGATAGGTCTGATGAATGCCTAGTACAGTGTAACAATGACTTCCTTGGACTTAGATGCCATACCTTTGTTTATATGATGTGCAACATAGAATGATTTCCTCACCACTGCAGACATATGATGGTCAAAGGCTAGTTTGCTATCTATGTGTATCCTACGTCCCTGACTACTGGGTCAACTCTAAGGGGTGTGTTGCCAATATGATAGTTACCAGGGATGGATGACTTCCCAAAGGATACTATTATGCATTTATTGGCATTTAGTTTTGGTCAATGGCTGTGTCATCCCTCCTGGAGAACATTTGTGTCAGTGTGAGGTTCAATGACAGCTCCTAATGTGCAATCATCTGCAAATTTAGTCAATCAGAGACCACTGACATTGGCATTGACTTCTGATAAGTAAATGCCAAAAAGGAGCGGTCCAAGGACTGATCCCTGAGGGACTCCACTTGTGATCGGCCTCTTTATAGAGGTGGACTCCCCAATTTTAACATCCTGGGTCCTGTCTGTGAGGCAGTTGGCTAGCCACCGGGTGACATATGGGTTTGTACCTAACTTCCTGAGTTTGTCAACAATGCCTGAGTAGGTTATTGCATCAAATGCCTTGGCCAGGTCAAGGTAGGCAGTGTGAACAAATTTGCCCTCATCCATTGCTTTGGTGACCTTCTCAAAGAAGTCCACCAGGTTGAGTAGGCAGGATCTACCCTTGACAAAACCAAATTGTAATTGATAATTCTTTCCATGGCTTTACATATAAGGCTAGTGAGACTTATGGGTCTGTACTTTCCAGAGTCTGTAGATGGTCCACCTTTGTGCAGAGGGATGACTGTTGTCTTTCTCCATTCATGAGGCATGAAGCCTGTTTGTAGGCTACAGTTAAACAGTAATTCCAGAGGCTCTGATAGGTCATGTTTCATGCTATTTAGAAGGCATCCTTGGATACTCTCTGAGTCCATTGATGCAGTGTTCTTGGTCTTAGAGAGAGTATTAAGGACCTGTTCCCTAGTGATAGTAGGAGGAGCTATATTTGATGATATTTCCCTGAGGGAAGGGTGAGGGAGAGAGAGGGGTAAAGTTGGAGCCGAATTTATCAGCCAGGAGGTTTTCTATATCTTCTGGATTAGTATAGTTGGCTCCATTTACAATGAATTCTGCACACAATTGTGCATTGCCCTTGAGGTTGTGGAGATAGATAAAGAATGCTTTGTGGTTGTCATTGACCTGGGAGGCCAAATTTACCTCAAATTTGGTTTTGGTAGACAAACCTTCAGTGCCAACTACCTACAGGCTACAGAAGTTAAATTAATATCCACACCACTGCCACCAATATGTGATGTACCTCCTCAGGGCCAGTAATCAAGGTGAGGGATGTTCACTTAGAACAAAAATAGATACACACAGTACTTCCAGATGCAGCTCTCTGCACCAAGCAAAATTTCCCTTGAGAGCACACAGGGAACACACTCCAGTTCTGGGGCTGGGTTTCACTTTCTCTCTCACCAGACCCAAAATAAGACCTCAAACTGACCACAGCATTAGAGCAGTGTCCTCAGCCAAGTGTTCCAAGCCAAGTCCTTCACCACCCTCTCTGTAAAACCAGTGCTCTGTGTCCCTGCTCCAATTAGCTGACACACACACTCTTTGAGATTTGATTTTCACACACAGTCCTAGGAAAGGCTAGAACAGATTTACCAGACTATAAGGTAGATACTGCCACCAGAGCACTCCAAAGCCAGCTAGTCTAAGGTTCTTACAAGGGTACCCAATTACACTGAGTAAAATTAATGCTAATACAAATGGTAGTGTTTGACTAATGCAGCAAGGCTTTCAGGAGTAGCCACAGTGTCACCAAATAAATACAAGTACTCTCAAAGGTTAAAATATTGTCTAAAAGACCAGCCACAATGAATATTTTAAATATATTTAATAATAAAAGAACATGAAAATACTAAATATCTATTTACAATAAACAGAGTTTCAATCACAGGAAATATTAAAAATAACACAGATAGAAAGGTTCACACAGATACAGAAAAACAATACTTAACTAATCTCACTATATTTTGTTGACTAATCTAAAGAATTACTGTCCCCTAGTTCACTTACTAGAGCAAGGTAAGATAATGTAGATGAGTGTTTCTTCTTTTGTCAGGTTTCACAAGTAGACTGCCCTGAGACTTCTGTCTCATTTAGTATTAAAACATTTTTTTTAACATTCTGTTTTATTCTGCTCCGTGGAGCAGTTTATTAGCAATGGAAGATTTTTAAGTTTAAATTTCTCTGGTTAGTACCATGGAGGAAGTACCTTTACTGGGTTTCTTTCTGTGGGGAACAGGCAATTTACTCGCTAATAACCAACTCTTGCCCCTCTTGTGAATGATTTGGCTGAAGAGTTCTTTACCCAAGAGAAGAAACAAATATGTCAGTTGGGTGCAAGAAGGGATTTCCTTTTTTCAGCATTTGTGTACTCTCCTGGGCTGTCTGAAAATGACGCACGGTCTCCCACCAGTTAACAATAATTAAATTAAAATTAAATTATTAGTCTGATCCTATGGGCTGACATTGGTAAGCACACAAAAAAAGGGGGGTATCAGGATGTACAAAGTGGTACATTTGATGCCAACTGCTAACCAAGATCTTGAGGGAACTAGGTGTGCTGTAGAATGAAAACAGGCTGAAAGCACCAGAGGTATGTATGCTGGTGAGAAGCCAGTATAGCAGGAGTTTGATTTGATACAAAGGTTCTCTGAAGGGTGAGGCATACAGAGAAAGAAAATATTAAAGAGTGTATTTCATTTTAATATGCTTTCATTTCAAGATGGATTCATGAGTGTTTTTCAGTATGTATTTGAAGATTTACTTCCTGCCAAATATAAGAATGGCATGGAAAGTCACAAATATACAGTGTGGAGATTTTACCAGAAATAAATTGCAGTGTTAACTTTTAATTGGTCGGTGGTTGTAGTAAAATTGAAACAATAATGTTGCTTTTATTTAGAAAAGGCATAAAGAATGTATGTTTCTACTGTTCGAGGAGACAGGATCTTGATTTCCTAGTCTGTGTCTTTCTTTACCATAAACTCATTTAACTGTATTGTGTGAAGATTATTTGTTACCATAACAGCATGGTGTCATATGTACTCGGATTTCTGAGCCTTTTGTTTTTGCTACATCATAAATTTTCTCTTGGAGCTTTGGTTTTCTGTCAGGCAAAATTCCAGTGTACCAATGCATAATTCTTTCTTTGTTATTAGGAAATATAAGATCTCTACAAGTAAGCTTTATTAATACCCTCCATTGTGAACTCCACCAAACAGTCCTAAAAGACTGTTTGGTGGAGTTCGTTGGTTTGTGACCCTCTCCATTAGATTTAATTGTATGTCAGTGAGTAAATTGTATGCATCTTGGGAAATTGGATGTATGTACAACTAACTATACCAACTAAACAGCATAAAGTTTATTTCATTGTGTGCTAGTGGGGTCTAATCAGTAAATATGAGAAAGAATATCTTTGTCACAAGGATAAAGTATCCTTTCCAGAAAGACAGAGTATCCTTATCAGGTGTAAGAGCAGAGTCTAATCAAATATGAAAAAAGAAACAGAGAGGATTCCTTCATTAAGAATGTGTGTGAATGTTAATTATAGTTGTATATCTATCCCTTTGGTATGAGAGTGAGTTTTTATAATGGGTGCCAGTACAAGTGATTTAAAGATTTAAAAGAGTCAGACGGAGTATGGGACTCTACACAGGTATATGTTTAATAAATATGAAACAGACATAGTTATCTGATAACACTTTACAGTTTCTGGAAAAAGGTACATATAATAAAAAAATTTTAGAAAATTTAAAAAATAACCTGAAATAGAAAAGTAGCAAGATACCAACCTCTTGTTGGTCACCTTTTAATGACTGGTAATAAGAAGGTAAAATAAGGAAAAGGAATCTGTTGTTAGAAGTCTAAATCTACCTCAGTTAGGTTAAAATCACAACTGCAGGCTGCAAATAGAACAGAAAATTCATTACAAAAATGCACACATGAGAAATCCCATTCCTGGGATGCGTGATGGCAAGATCTGTCTAACACCTTCTGAAATTAGATGTCCCAGTTATGCAGCCAGTATCATCACATGATGACTGGCCCCCGATGCCTTCTGCACCTCCTCCATGTTATAACTCATCTGTGCCTCAAGAAGCTGATAAGTTCTCTTTCTCCAAGAGGGTGGGTGGAGGTGAATGTGGAAGAAACAACTACCTTTTAGGCAGATACAGCCCAAGTTATTTCCTGCACTCCTAATCTTTTCTCTGGGTTGGTTTATACCAATAGATTCTACAACAGAGACATGGAGTACACACCGTAACACATATAATAGATGAATTTGAAGCTTTCTGTGGACATCCAGAGCCTACAGATGGTACAGCAGCCAGGAGCGAATTAAAAAGGTGTGTTTAAACTGGCCAAGTTTTAGCATTCGTGAAACTATGAATCAAGCACAATATGTGGCAGACAATATGCTGAGGGAAGAAAAAGAACAAATAAAGACAAATAAATGAAGAACAACAGAAAATGTTAGTTGATACTCAACTAAACAGTTTGAAACTGACTCACGGGGTAGAAGCGTTAGATTCCAGTTTTTCCAAACACAACCCCCAGGGCAATATCAGCAAAATTATTATCCCCCTGCATCACCATAGACACCGCAAGGTATATCACGTTTAAGTATTTGTTTTACTTGTGGTCAATATGGACATTGGCAAAATAAATGTTTGATGTCTGTAAAGCAAATACATGTGCCAAATATTCAGACATCACAACAAGCTGAAAGAAACCTACCTGTATGGAACACTGCTTGTTAGCCAAAAGTGTGGCAACAAAATCATTAAGGCAGCTATGAACAGGAACCATGGCTATTTCCCTTGGTACCAATCAACCTGGATGGTCATTTTGTTATTGTTACAGTGCAAAATTCATCTGTCCCATATCTCATTGATACTGGAGTTACTAGTCCATGATTGATTTAGCAAATGCTTAACACCTTCCATTTACAATTCAGGGTGTGGGAGTGTCTAGAGTCCCTTTAGACTATCCAGAAACAAAACCTGTTCCTTTTCAAACCGGTCCGCTAAAAGAACAGTATGCTTTTATTGTAGGAAATTCTACCCTTTGAATCTGTTAGGTACAGACTTGTTATGTAAATTATAATACACTGTTTACTGTACAGCAGATATATTTTTAGGTATTCTTAATGAATCCTAAGGATTATATTCTAATACCATTTATACAGATGAAGATACCCTTTTTGGTACTCTAACATCAAAATGAATTGTAGAAAATGTTGGCTTAAAAGTAATCCCTGAAGCACCCATCAGAATGAGGTGGGGCTCAGAAAAGACACAGAGCCTGGGTGCGCATAACACTGAAACCTTATGAGTGCCTGCCTGTGCCAGTTCAGTACCCTTTGTTGGCAGAAGTGGAAAAAAAAAGTAAACTTATTATTTCAGCCTTGTTAGAATAAGGTGTCATTTTTTCCAACTTGAAGTTCCCTACAACACTCCTATTTTACCAGTTAAGAAACCAGGGAAAAATGCATAGAGATTTATACAAGATATATGAGCGGCAAATGCAGTCACAGTATTAGTAGTACCAGCATTTCTAGTAGTCCTTAATCCTGCAACAATTCCAAGTTCGATTTCATCAGATTCCACCACCTTTTCAGTGATAGACATTTAATCTGCCTTAGTTTTTGTTCATGCAGTCAATATCTGTTTGCATTTACATATAGAAGACAGCAGTATACTTGGACTACATTACTGAAGGGATAAGTAGAATCACCCATACTTTTCCCCACAGAAAAAAAACAACAGCTGGGCAAGATTAAATTTCCTTGTGTCTCTATTCTAATTTGATATGTAGATGATTTACTTTTAACTTCAAAAATCTCCAAATGACTGCAAACAAGATACTATTTTTCTGTTGATAAAAATTAGCAGAGTTAGCATTTAAGATTAACAAAAACAAATTGCAGTTATAGAAATCACAGGTTCAATACTTGGGACATCTAATTTCAGAAGGTGTTAGACAGATCTTGCCATCACGTATCTCTTTTTTTTTATTTCTCCAAAGTCTTTTGGGTTTCTAATACCATGATGGAAACTGGACCCCATTCCTAAGTCAAAGTATGATTAAAGTTCATGAAATTAGTATTGTTTCAATCTTAGATGTAAGCCAGAAGTGCTTTTCACAGTACCCATAATGTGCCCTGTAATGACTCCTTCTGCAATTCATAGGGCGTTACATGTATCAGTAACATATCTAAGTACAATTATAAATTCTTTTTTAAAAGACCAGTTGTTCCTACTTCTTTTGGAACTTCTGGGTATTCTTCTTTCACATTGCCCTCATTTCTGCCTGCAAATCCTGGTATTTTATGACTTTGTTTCTTTCTGTACGTAAAACAGTGTAGTCACTGGATATAGCAATTTCAATGATCAAAGCCACTTTTGTCTTCTTTTCATGGACTACTATAAATGGTTTTCTGGCATCTATCTTTTGAACTGTTGGTATTGGGTGATCCTTTGTGATATAAACTTCATCATTTTCTATAATGCTTTGTGGCTCATATTTCCAATGCTTCTCAGATACTTCAGTATTATAATAATTGCACAGTACCCAATACAATAATCTCTCCACATTATAAAAAACAAACTCTGCTGTAGTGGCAGTGGATACTTTTAATAGAAAATATAAAAGACAGGTAAGCTCTTTCGTAAAAACGTCTTCAGACCATAAAACATCAGTATGATACAATCACTTAAATACAATGTTAATTACTCAGCCAATGCACCAATAGCAGTAGATTACATGATGTATAGATTTGAAGCACAATCAACCTTTTCTTTTCTTTAATTTATGTTTTAAAGAAACCTTGTCATTTATACCCCCTGTCTTGTTGGCTTGCAAATGCAAAATCCAAAACAACTCCCGTTCCTCGGTCTCATTGCACATATCTCCCTAGTCTACCATAATAATACAATATCTTTAACACTTTAAATTTAAATGTATGTTCAATACTAGTTTCTTTAACATGTCCGGCCAAAGAATTATTAATATTTTTATTTCTTATATCTCTGATGTGTTCCTTCATTCTTTCAAAAAGCATTCTATTAGTTTTGCCTATATAAAATTTTGAGCATAATGCACATTACGCTAGATATGCTAGGTTCCTCATTCTACATGTGGCATGTACCCTAACGTCATACGTTATACCAGTAACTGGATGTATAAAATTATTATTTGAATCTATAAGATAACAAAAATAATAACAGGCACAAGGAAATGTTCCTTCAGTAGCAAAAACATCCCTGGTTTTATTGTCATTATAACAAAAGTCTCTTAAGTGATTTTTTATTTCTAAAGGAAAGTTTAGCTCAAAATGTTATAAAAATATCATCATTTCCTGTAGCCCATGTGTTACATAACAAAGCAGTGTCCTTTTTACAGCATATTTTCTTTCCTTTACAGTCATTAGTCAGTTTCTTTTTCTTGTTATTTGTTGTGAACTTCTTCCTTTCTTTCTTTTTTTGTTTCCTTCTAAACAAACTGGACCCTCAGATTGCTGAATACTTGCATCCAGGATTCCAATGTTGTCAGGGGCATCATCTTGTTTCAAAGGGGTTGAATTATCTTTGCAGAAAATGGATGCATCATTTCCTAAGTGTGTTCTACTTGTTCTTTGCCTAACATTATTTAATTCATCAGTCCAGTCATTAATGTATGAAACAATAGTTCTCCAAGCTGTGCCAATTGCACATGCGCAATCATAATCATTAAGTTGAGATTTACTTCTAACAATGGTAAGCAAATCATCCATCTTTTGACATGAGGAACAAAGATTACCAGTGTTATCAGCTGTTACCTTTAAATATGCATAGCATTTAGTACACTGTACAAGACTCTTGTACATTAGCAAATCGTTAATTGCATACTCATTTAAGGAATCATATCCAGCTTCAAATGAATAAAATATTGCAAAAGAAAAGAATAATATAAACAGTAACTAGAGAATTCAAAGAGAACTTAAATCAACTTCTATGACAAAAAAATCACACGTGCAATATGCAACTAAATAATAAAGTACAGTAAGTTGTTCTGACTATACAAGTTCTACAAGCCAGACAATAGTTGTGATTCCTTTACGTCACAGTCACACTTGTTTTTAACAGTAAAGCTAAATAAATCACAAACTAATATAAGATTGTTTAGATATGCTTAGGATTTTCCACTCTGCAGTCTGTGTAAATTTTTAGCTATCTAGGCCCCTTGGGGTGGCTATAGCTTGCCTGTCTAAAACCTATGCCTTTCTTAACAACCAACAGTGAAATTAAAGGTAAAACAACAAAATAAGAATCAAAGTAAATCTTTTTAACAAGTAGTCCATTCCTACCTACAAACAGTGAAAAACAGTGATAATAAATACAATATAAACTCAAATAAAACTTCTCTTACCAGTCAACTCCACAGTAAATCACAAACCAAGTTAGGATTGTTTAGATAAACTCAGAATTTTCCACTCTTCAGACTGTGTAAGTTTATAGCTGTCGGGGCCCCTTGGGGTGGCTAGAACTTGTCTGTCTAAAACCCATGCCTTTCTAACAACCAATAGTGAAATTAAAGGTAAAACAACAAAATATGAATCAAATCAGTAATTGGTTCATAGGTTAATACTAGGCTATTGTGACAAAAAACATTAGATGCCTAGCCATAATATTCCATATTCTAGATACCAATCGACATGACTAATATATATCTGGTTTTGACCCTTTTCAATCAGGGCTTGAGGGGCCAAATCCAGGGTGTATTTATGATTGCCAATTCATTCATCCAGGTTAAACTTAAAGAGGGTCAGGGAGCTACTTTACTTTCTATCTAAAGGAAGCCTATTCCATAAAAGAAGTATTCTATGGGATATATATCTATCTCCCCAGCAGGTGCTGTTTATGTTTTGGTGGAAGTTAATATCTCTTAAGTGAGTGTTTAGCATGTCATTTGTTTTGGAGATGAAGAGGTCACATAAGAGTGGATCCTTCGAGGTTCAGTAGGCTAGACAAAGGTCACCTCAAGAGTCTATAGGAAAAAGAAGGGAGAGAAAGCATGTTAAGGTCGTATGGGTAGCTCAAGTAAGACATATCTTTAAATTAGTGAGGAAACATTGTAATCTCTCAAGCTAAGTCATGCGCTTAGACACGTACATACCGAAGGGGCCATTATACTCTGTTATCAGCCTGATCATTCTTACACTACAAAGAAAGAACTGAGCTGTCGCAGTCAGTATTACTACACAGAGCAAATCAATATAAGGGACTTATGCCATTTAGTACTATAATATCAATGCTGATGATGTGTTTTCTCTGATACACATCTTTGTGTCAGCATCAGAAAAGGAGAATTCTTTCCTGTTAGTAATGCAAACTATTACTGTCAGAGAAGTACGTAAATGCTCACTCTCCCTCTGTGGGTTGACATGTACTTCTTCTGTGTTTTACTTTCAAGATTGCTAACCACCTTAGCATTGCTACCCTGTCCACTCCCTGTAAATAGCCTGTTGAACTGCCTTTTTTTTTTTCCAGTAATTTTTCTAAGGTTCATGTAATATACTTCCATCCAAATTATGTGGTAAATGAATGAATTATAAAGAACCTTATCAAAACACCAAGTTGCTTTTGCCCATTCTGGGGAAGGAGAAAAGCAGTTTGGGCTTGCCACTAAGGTGTCAAATTGTGGGAGTGTTTACCTAGTGGAGGTCCGAGCCAGCTGAGTTCACACTACCATATTGCATTCACAAGAAATAGTTGAGATGAAACTAGTATGTGGAAGCAGACTTCCACTGAGAAAGTAGTGATCCTGGACTTGGAGAAGCTGCCAAGTTGGAGAGGGATGCTCTCAGAGGGAAAATATAGGCATTCCACAAAGACCAGCAACTTGGCCCTCTCCCTAGCATCCAATGTTTGACAAGGAATGTCAGACTTATGGGGATCTATATGCAGAAACAGATGAGCCTTAAAGGTCATATCTAGCCTGGAAATGCTGGAAATGCCTGGCTCCTGTTTCCATAGTTTGAATAGGCCACTTGGGCAAAGGTTGAATAGCCATGGCAAGTAGGAAGGTAAAAACTGCCAAGCTGTTTCAAAATTACAAACTTAAGACATAACTTAAAATAATAGCAATACAGAGATGCAGATTTAAAATAAACACCCTTTCTTTCATTCTCAGATATTCACGTTATCCAGTCCAGGTATATAACTGAGCTAGATCCTTTCACAATACTCAATACGCATTATGCAGAGAGTAGGATACAGCATATTGCAGGATGCAACATGCAGCCATTCACAAACAGCATACATCAAGAGGCAATTTGAAGGACTGCAAATTCACCTATAGCATGCCTTTGGGATATGAGAAGAAATAGGCTCGCTTTGTAAAAACCCATGTGAATGTACAGATCATCTGCAGTCCTTACAAATGTTCGTGGTCGGCCCCTTTCCAAAGTCTGGGTCTGGCCTCGCTGGAAGTCTCCTGGCCTCCGGCTGGTGTCGCAGCTTGCCAGCGTCATAGCTGCAGTTCTTCGGGTATAAAGGCATCAGCTTGTCAAGTTTGCCTCAGAAGCAGTTGCCTGTTCGCGCCAAGCCGGTCGGTCAGAAGATTACGGTCAGATCCAGAGATTACTACTACCGAATACTTACTTCAAGACTCTAAACCCTTTGTACCCCATTGGGATCTCTTTTTTAAAAGTGAATAACTGTTTAACTTGTGAAATAACAAATAAACTATTGAAACAAATACCTCATAAACTAATTTTAGGCCCAGACCTACCATTTAGGAGCAGCTTGTTTAGCCTGTTTTTCTTTCAACCGACTCTTTGCTTTAGACGCACGAACGCTTTAGACGCCAGTTTGAGTTTGCATTTTAGTTTTTCGCTCAGATTTGATCCAATCACTAATCATCCTCTAAAAACAAAAAAAAAAAAAAAACAAAAGAAAGGACCGACCGCTGGGTTTCCGGGCAAACCATGGTTAAGCAAAACCAAAACTCTCAGTTTTCAGTTGGAACCGAAAAAACAGCAAACGCAAATCTCAGCTTCAGTCAATCCATACCTTCTACCCTAGTTGAATCCTGAAGTTTAGTTACTACTGTCACTGTTCACAAGAATTATCGGACACCATCATCCCTTTGCTACCCACTCCCCCAGCGTGGTGCTGGGCCTCCTCCTCTCACCCACTATCTCCCAGGCAGTAGCTTTCAGCTTGACCTCAGCTAAAAACTCTCTCTCTCTGAGATCAGGTCCTTAGGTAGAGAGAGGCAAAAAAAAAGTATACCCTGCTACCTCTCAGCTAGAGCATTGAACTGTTAGTAACCATCCTTAAAATGTGTGGCTATGATGCACTGAGGCTTTATTTAACAACTTCCTCTCTGGCATTAACACAACAACAACAAACTAACCTTAAAGGAAAGTACTGCAGGCCTTGGGCTTCATGGCATCCTGCATAATCCTGGTCCCCCATGCCAGACTGCATATGAGAAATGCCTGAAACAAGAGTTATGGTGGGCTCAGGCATGCCCAGTCCAAACCAACCCTGGTTTCCACAGCATTCAACCAAGCCAAACCACCATCACAGCGGGCGCGCCTCACCTTGGGGGGGGGGGCCCATGGACACAAGTGCATACAAAGGCTTATGGACTCCAGATCCAGCTGCACCTGCACATAAATCAAAAGCTGGCAGTACAACTAGCAATCCAATCCAGAATTTCAGACCCTCCTCCAAGAAGGCCAGTTGAATGATAAGTGATGACAACACCATCAGGTGTGTGTGTCACAAAAAGGGAGGAGTCACTCCATACCCCCCTCTATGCCAATGCCCCCTGACCCTGGACCTATGCTCTGAGTTTTACACCATTCAGTACAAAGCAATTTTTTGTACCGAAAGAAAAAACATCCTAACAGACTAGCAGACATATACCTCGATGATGCTCATAAATGCATGCTACATGCTACTCTTCAAGACCTCATCACAAAAGAAATGGGATGGGGAACAAAAGAGACCTATTCGCCCACCTCAACAATCACCTCAAGAAAATTCTGCACAAGGACATACCACCCACTTGCTTGGAAGGTGGACTCTCTATCCCATGTCTTGGGGGAAAATGGACACTACCCCCCTGATTCCTGATGTTAACTCTCAGAACGACTACAACATCCTGCATCAAAAAGAAAACTCTGCAACAACTGCCTGGGAACATTACATAAGAGCAACAAAACTAGATTTATCCCAAAGGGTTAAAGAGATATTATTTGAGGCCCGCAGACCCTCAACAGGTTTCTCATTTGGAGGGAGAAGGGGCAAAGATGTGTAGACATTGCCATGCCAACATCCTGGAGTTTGGGCAGAGCTTTCCATACAGGCCTGTCCTATTCGCAGAATACAGACATCCCCTGTCTTTTTGCATCCCTACTCAGGGCAGTTCTGAGAGAGAATTAAGAATGTAAAACCTCCTAGGAAACCACTACATTAAGGTGGTAGGTATCCAGAGTGTCTTTAAACCAGGCAATCCACCTACCTACCTTCTTCCCAATCCACAGAACAGGGGAAAGACTGCACATACCCTTGATGTACATAGACAAGTTATGCTACTACCTGGACAGAACAAAGGCAATAGAAAAACTGACCAGCTTGGATAGAAATTGCATTAGATTCTGTTACTCCTACCATGAGAACATAAGGCCTCATTCTAGGGCAACAGCACAGCTACCACAGCTTTCTTCACTACGGTGGCTACCAAGGACATAGAGGAGGCTGCTACTTGGACCTCGCATACATTTGCCAAGCATTATAACTTTACCTTTGTTCTCTAGATCCGAGCAGGGGTTTGCCCTGCTGTTTTGGAAGGGATCCTAACTACTAATAATTAATTCTTCTTCCCTCCCCCCTAGTTTGGCTATGTATTACCCCCATTTGTAAGGACTGCAGATGCATCATGTCGCATCTGCAGTCATGAATCCCCACCCCTCCTTCCCCCCTCCTCCCTCCTAGGGTATTTGCCCACCTAATTAGGGGGGGGATCTCTTATGGTGTATGGTGTATTATATATGTACATTTGTTTTTATTTTTTTACATTTCTACTATTTTTTTTTTTTGCTTTTATCCCAAAAAAATTTAGCTATCCAAGAGGGCAACCATCTGGCCAACAAGAAACACTGAGGAGGAAAATGGCTGCTGGATGCCTTTACTGATACCTTTATACCAGCTAACTGCAGCTGGGACTATGGGGTCGCGGCGACGAGCGCGCCCAGACCAGACAGACTGCCGAATCCGGGGCTGGCTGCCTGCCTGACAGGACGACAACCTTGTAAGCAGATAAGATCCTGTTCTGTGTTCGACATCTACATTAGGTGTAGGTACAAAACTGTACTATATGTACTCTGCACAGAAGGCATGCCAGCTGATCACTGTACTGTACAAGATGTTCACCAGCTGAGAATTGACCTGAGAAACAAGGACTATACAGCACATGTACTCTGCACAGAAGGCATGCCAGCTGAGAACTGAACTGGAGAACCAAGGACTATACAGCACCAGTGTTAACCACTGTGGTGCTCACTGTACTGCACAAGACATTCACAAGCTGAGAACTGAACTGAGGAACCAAGGACTGCACCGCATCAGTGCTAACCACTGTGGTGCTCACTGTACTGCACAACGTATTCACCAGCTGAGAACTGACCTGGAGAACCAAGGACTACACAGCATCAGTGCTAACCACTGTGGTGCTCACTGTACTGCACAAGATGTTCACCAGCTGAGAATTGACCTGGAGAACCAAGGACTATACAGCACCAGTGTGAACCACTATGATGTTCACTGTACTGCACAAGATGTTCACCAGCTGAGAACTGACCTGGAGAACCAAGGACTGTACAGCATCAGTGCTAACCACTATGGTGCTCACTGTACTGCACAAGATGTTCACCAGCTGAGAATTGACCTGGAGAACCAAGGACTATACAGCACCAGTGTGAACCACTGTGGTGCTCACTGTACTGCACAAGATGTTCACCAACTGAGAACTGACCTGGAGAACCAAGGACTATACAGCACCAGTGTGAACCACTGTGGTGCTCACTGTACTGCACAAGATGTTCACCAGCTGAGAACTGACCTGGAGAACAAAGGACTGTACAGCATTAGTGCTAACCACTGTGGTGTTCATTGTTCTCCACAAGATGTTCCAAACTGATTAAGCAAGGAAACCCCAGGGAAAGGCATACTATTAGCTTGACTCAGATATGTACTCTACTGATTGCCACAGCCTCCAAGTAAAGTCTAAGGTCCTTCCAAACTGCTGCAAACAAAATGTGCTGATTCATCTATGTAGCATGTAGTATAGAACACCAGACATGTAACTGCGGCAAGGGTGACAGCTGCCCTGGGTACAGGGTGTTGTGGGACATGATATTTGGCTGCTGATAGTGCAATAGTACAGAGTGCAGTCCTGTCATTCAGAAATGAATTTCAATACTGCATTAAAAGTCATGGCTGAAGAACTTAGTTTGTGGCAATCTGCTTGAATTAGCTGTTACAGTTTTGCAAAACACCTCTGTTCTGTTCTTAGAAAAGCAAACTGCTACCAGGGCAGTAAAGAGCAAAGTACCTCTTCAGAATGCTGTAATACAAATTACTAAACAAAAACTCCTTTTTGAAGCTGGCCAACAGGTTCACAATTAGGGAAAGACCAGATAACCTCAGATCACAACCTAGTTATTTTCAGTGTCAGTAGTGTAGCAGGTAGTACACTCAGCTTTAGTACAGAAGGATGAGGGTTCTATTCCCTCCCCCAGGTAGATAAACTGCTGATACTGCAGTGTAGCATAAGGGGATGCTGCACTCCTAAGTGTGTCATCCTCTGGATGAGATGTTTTATTTTTTTATTTATTCTATTTTTATTTTACATTTGTTAACCGAGAGAGTCCAACTGGATACATGTCCATTTTCAGCGGAGGCCCGGGGAGAAAAGCTCCAGGTTAGTAAGACAAACAGTTAAAAACATTCTAAGAAAGTTATACAGTTACAATAAAACTTTCAGTATAAAAAAATAGTTATGTTACTGTACAAAAAACATACATTTAAACATTTAAACAGTGAAGCAAAAGTAAGAGGGCAGAAGTAGGTCTGTTTCAATTATATAATGCATAGATTAAGGTGCACGGTAGCTAAGTACATCCAGAGAATGTAGGAAGGGCTAACCTGGTTTGGAACAGGAACATAGCCAGTGCAATATGAGATATAGTTTAAGATTTTTTTTGAATTGTGCGAAAGATGGTTCTAAAGTGAGAACAGAAGGCAGTGAATTCCAGATTTTTCCCACATAGTTAGAGTATAGTGATTCACCAGCAGCATTATTGGATTTAAATGTTTGGACTAATAGTTTATTGGAGGATCGAAGTAATAGCAAGTTATTATAAGGGTTAATCATACATTTAAGAGCAGGTGATTTTCAGGGTGGTGAAGAATTTGATGGTCTATTTTGAGCTGGCTATAGTGAAGTAGGCTAGTGCATTCTAGCCACCATATGTGCTTCAGGTTAAGGCAGTGGTGGGTCCTGCAGGCCATACCTGTTGCAAATCTAGCAATGTGATTATAGCAGATGGTTAGTTTGCTAAGTGTTGATTGGTTTAGGTTAGTAAGAAGGGGAGAGGCATAGAGAATTGTTGACAGCAGGTGTGTGCAAGCAATAGTAGATCTGGTGTGCGGGGTAAGGAAACATCTGACCTTATAGAGGGACCCAAGTTTTTTGTTGACAGTTTTGATGGTTTGATTAATGTGGGTGTCATATTTAAGGGAGTTGTCAATAGTGACACCTAAAAGCTTAGTATGGGTATCGGGTGATATAATTGTGCAGTTGGAGAATTTAATGGAGAACAGTGGAGAGGGGGTCTTACAGGCAGGTGAGAATGTGAGCAATTTGGTTTTGTTAGGATTTAAAATGAGTTGGCGACTTGAGAACTATTTTTCAACTAGGTTAAACATGTTTTGGGTGATTGCCATGAGATCTGTCAGGGAGGTGGTTGAACAGATTAAGGTAGAGTCATCTGCATATTGTATGCATGTGGCCTGGGGAGTGGCGGTGGGCAGGTTGTTTATAAAGATAGAGAAGAGAAGGGGACCAGAGATAGAGCCCTGGGGAATGCCTAGGGTGACAGGTAAATGTGATGAAAGTTTATCACGCCATAGTACAGCTTGCTGTCTGCTGCCCAGATATGATTGAAACCATTTTAGCGTGTGGTCATTAAGTGATAATGTTTTTAAAGTGTCTATGAGAAGATTGTGGTTCACCATATCAAAGGCCTTAGAGAGGTCTAAGAAGAGGGCTGATGTGAGTTTGTTATTGTTTCAATTTTGATTAATGGTATTAGAAAAGGATAGTAAGGCTGAGATGGTACTATGATTTGGTCTGAAGACATGCTGTGAATTGGCTAGAATTTTGTTTTGAGTGAGATGGGACATCAGTTGTCTATGGACACATTTTTCCATGATTTTGGCTAGCGGTGAAAGTATTGCTATAGGTCTAAGCTTAGATAGCTCTAGTGAGCTGCCTCCTTTGTGGAGAGGAATAATATGGGATATTTTCCAAATGGTGGGGATGGTGGCTTCAGACAAGGTACGGTTATTGATAATGGAGATGGGGTAAGCAATGACATCTGCTGCTTTTTGCAGATACTCTGCAAGAAGAAGATCAGCTGCTAGGGTGGTGGGTTTTAGCTTATTAAGTAGAGATCTAATTGTAGATGTGGATACAGGATGGAATGTAAAGGAGGAGGCCGAGGTAGCTGTAGCATTATTTTGGCTTGGGATAGTGGAGGTGGCTGTCAATTGGTTAAGTTGGTTGGCCAGGGATCGAATGGTTCTGTGAAGAAACTATTAAATGTATTTGCAATGTCCTCAGGGCATTGTTGGTTACAGGTTGTTGGGGTGGGAGTAGTTGACTGCCCTGGACACAGGAGCTTTTTGATTCCAGCCCAGAACTTTTGGGGTTTGTTTTGTTGTTTTTGTTAGAGATGGAGGAAAAAGTTTTTTTTATCTGCTAGGATGGAATTTTTTGTTTCTTTTCTTAATTGTCTGAATTTCTGGTGGGTTTGTGGGTCTTTTGAGGTACGCCATTTGTTTCATTCTTTATTTCTAGATAAGATTTTGGATTTGGACTCTTTAGAGACCCAGGGTGCAATTTTAGACTTAGTTCTAATGGAGCGTACAGGAGCATGGGAATCTAGAATATTAAGGAATATGGAATTGAAGTAGGCTACCGCATCATCAAGTGAAAGCTGCTTGAGTATTGACCAATTGTAGGCTTTAAGTTCATTCTGAAAGGAACTGGTGTTAAAGTTTTTGTTATTTCTGATATTTCTAACGGTAGTTGATGAGATATGTGAGTAAGTGATCAGTCATGTCCTCTGGGAGTGTGCCTGCATTGTACTGGTCTGGGCAATTTTTAATAAGAATCCAATCAAGGATACTTTCTTTGTTACTGGCTTTTCATATCCTGGTAGGAGTGGATATAAGCTGGGTGAAGCTGTGTAGATTTATAAGGGTAGATGGAGAATCAGAGGAGCAGGAATTCCAATCAATGTTAAAGTCCCCTAACACCATAATTTCTTGGGGTTGGGTACAGGATAACCAATAAAGAAAGTCCTCCAAGGTGTTACTGTTGTTGTTGGCTGGGGAGATATAAGTACATGCAATGTTAATACTTTTA
Source organism: Protopterus annectens (assembly GCF_019279795.1). Classification (NCBI taxonomy): domain Eukaryota; kingdom Metazoa; phylum Chordata; order Ceratodontiformes; family Protopteridae; genus Protopterus; species Protopterus annectens. The sequence goes on along the minus strand of NC_056751.1, from coordinate 703,654,780 downwards.
TTTTTGTTGAGTTGTACTTTAGTGATTAGAATTTTGGCATTATTCATTGGGGGGTTGTGGAGAGGCTAGGGTAACCTCTAATGTGTTATTATAGAGGACGGCTACACCACCACCTTTTCTAGTTTTATGGTCTTCTCTGAGTATGTCATAACCTGGTGGGATTACTTCTGTATCTTTGGTACCTTGTTTTAGCCAGGTTTCTGTAAGACATAACAGATCTGGGGAATAAGTTGGTAATAGGATGTGAAGGTTGTGGATCTTATTGTTTACACTCCTAATATTTAAATGGCAGGCTAGGAAAGAGTTTAGGAGTCTTGTGGTTAGTGAGAGGTGAGGGGGTGTGGCATACATGGAGTAAGTGTCAGATGGGGAGGATGGGCCTGGATTTGGGTGGACATCACCATCCATAGCAAGTCTATGATTTAAGGTGGAAATAAACTTGAGGGCTTTATATATATGTTTGATATAGTGTTTGTCTTTAGGCCTGATGGTTCTAGGTCTGATGAATTGGTAGAGTTTGGTTTCGCATAGGTGGGGATTGTGGGGGGATATAATTTGGTCTGTCTTATTAGGTATTAGAGACGGGTTGGTTTGGTACAACGGATGATGAAAACCTAGATAGGGCCAGTCTTCATATAGGGTAGAAAGATATGGAATAAGTAGGAGGGCTAGTAGTGATGGTAGTAACAGCATATTGGGTGATGACATATTGCTTGGCTGATGCTTGAGGGAGGAGTTATACTTAATTTCGGGAAAGAAGTAATTACCAGAAGGTAGGGGGAGGTGGTATGGTCTAATAAGATGTTATTGATTGGGTGTGGAAGGAGGAGGTGTGGTTAGAAGAAGTTGAAATTTAGCACCACTGGGGGTGGGTGAGATTTGGGGGCAGGGAGGGGCACGGAGCGAGCCCGAGCGAAGCGAGGGCGAGTGGAGCAGGGCTTATACTAAGCCACAAGGTAACCTTTTCTTTAAGAGTTAGAGAGGAAGTGAATTAGCTTAAATTTTAGTTTTTTTTTATGGATGTAATTCTTTAATGCAGGTCTTAGCTTTTTGATATGATTTTTCTTTATATTCAAACTGCTGTTTACAATTTTACGTAGTTTTAAGGTAGTTACAGCAGTAGCTGACTAGAGCGGATTTAGCAATTGGGGAATCCTAGGGTAATCGCGCTAGTACTGAGGACCCACTTGGCAAGGAAAATATTTGCAGAAAATGTCAAATACACTTAATATTAACCTTATATTAGTTTTCAAATTGTGGGTAAGGTAGAGTAGCTTCCTGTTTTATTTCAGGGTGCAGTCCATTCACTTGCAGCGCACCGTAGAGGGGATATACCTTATATTAATTATCAAATTGTGGGTAAGGTAGAGTAGCTTCCCATTTTATTTCAGGGTGCAGTTCATTTACTTGTAGCGCACCGTAGAGGGGATATACCACGTTATTCAGAGGCAGGTAAACAGGTCCAACAACACTAGGGATTTGATGTTAAACTGAGGTCACATCTGCTTTAATTAGTAATAAATCAGGTGGATGTAAAAGGCACCTATCAAAAAGAGTAGTTTTTTTATTGATATATACATTACATATTATTTACATATTTACTTTATTTACATCTATTTACAAATCTCCATTCATTATAAACTTCAATTTATGCATTTCCCCCCACACTTTTATTCACAACCAAAACATTATTTTTTCCAAAATCTTTGCCAAAGTCCATTTTCCATTGTATTTAATTTCATTTAATCTTTTGTTGCATATAGTCCATGAAGCACAAAATATTACTCTGTCCATTTTTTTCACTTCTTCCTGTTTATGTGCACCATAATAACCACATTCTATTTTGTCCATATGTATTTGTTCAAATTTTAACAAACTTTTCACCTCTATTATCTTTACATATTTCTTTCCACAAATTATTAACTCTTTTACATTTGTCTCAAGCTCTCCACACTTATTACGTATTCTATCTTGCTTTTTTTTTGTATGGCATATTTGTCTTAACCGGCAATTTTCTAATAGACAATCTCTATAAAAAATCATTACATTCTTTAATCTTTTTATAGTTATTATATCTCATCATTGTGTTTTTCTTATCTATTTCTAAATCTTTACATGGATCAATAAAATAAAATGCTTTCAAAATACTTAAGTACCATTCCTTTCTATTTTTCTCACATATAATCTTTTTTATTTTCCATAACACAATTTTGTTTTGGTGCTCTTTCATTTCTTCATTCACAATACTTTTACTTCATTTTTTAACTTCCATTCCTTCCAAAAATTCTTTGTATTTATAATGTAGTATAATTTCTATCAGGCTTTTATTTTCCTTCATAACTCCTTTTAATACCTTATATAAAATTAAAGATGCTGCATGTACTAGTGGGCTTATTAAACCCAAACCTCCTTGTTCTTCCTTCATATACAGAATCCCTCTTTTGACTGAATTCAGTCTAGAGCCCCATATAAAAGAGAATATAATCATCATTAATCCCTTTTCATACTTAATAGGAATCATATAGATGTTAGCAATTTTTCCTATTGTCATGGTATCAACAAGTGTGCTTTTTTCTATATGAAAATCTATATGATTTCCAAAAATTAGTCATATCCTTTACTTCTTTGAGTACATTATCCAATTGCTGTTGTCTGTATTCATTCCTTCCAAATGTTATTCCTAATATATCTATATATGTTTCATTGAACGCAACGCCTCCTATCATACCTTCAAAACTAAATCCTTTACTTTTCTCCTTATTTATACTGAAACCAATTTTTTAAATTTATACTTAATTTTTCATTTACTTTTTTCCATCCATACTTTATTTTTAACAATTAAGACAATATCATCTGCATAATTATACATTATTGGCAACTGTACTTCCTCCATCATTTTGTATCCAGCATTACTAGCCATTTTATTAATTTCCTTCACTATTACATTCATAACTAATGAGAAAATTACACTACTAGCTGGGCAGCCCTGCTTTATTCCACATTCTTTTTTTATTTCTTCCCCAATCCTGCCATTTGCATTTAGTTTCACATAGTTCCTTTCATAAACAGATTTTATTACTTGTAATATTTTTTGCTTATATTATATGCCTGCAAAATTCCCCATAATGATTTATACTGAATATTATCATAAGCTTTACTTATATCCCCTATCATAAACTTCACTTTTACATTTTTATTTATGATACCATCAATTATTTATCTTATTATCCATAATAACTCTTGACTTCCTTTTCCTTTTCTTCTAGATACATTTTGGTCATATATTCTATCCATTTTTTTCTGTAACCTTTTTGTTATTATTGTCATAAAAATTATATAATCTGTATTATTCAATGATATAGGTCTCCAATTTTGTATCTCCTCTTTATTTCCTTTTTTAAATATAAATTTTATAACTCCTGTACATATCTCTTTCTCTTTAATTCCAGTTTCTAACCATTTATTCATGACTTCTATAAAAATATTTTTGCCACTCTTTCATTTCTTTATACATACCATATTCAATTCCATCCAGTCCTGTCGCAGAATTCATGTTAATATCTTTTAGAATTTCATTCAATTCTTTCATGGTGATTTTTTTGTTATAAATACTCATTATCTTCCTTATTTAATTTTTTTTGCCTTTATATATGTGTTCTATGTTTTCTTCTCTCTTAATAATAATTCCAGTACATATTCTTTAATTATTTCATATATTCCTTCTTGCTTTCTTATTTGCTTACCTTCCTTGTTTTTTTAATTCTCTTATTATTTTTCCTTCTTTTATTGTTTTACTCAAATATGGTGCTACTTCTTCTTTCTTTCCTTGTAAGCAATATTTTTGCTTATATAATAAGTTGTTAATTTTAATTTGATTTTTTTTATATTTCTCTTTCTTTTTCATAAAAACAAATTTTCTTCTCTAATAAGTCTTTAAATGTTTCTTGACTTAATATCTTATACCTCTATTTTTTTTCTTCTTTTCTTCCTCATACATTGTAAAAATACTTTTTATATTTTTCTTTAAAATTTAGCCACCATACAGTCCAGTTCTCATAAAACTGCCTCATTGTCATACGATTTTCCATAATTCCACAAGTTATTTTTTCTCTTCTAAATATAATTCATTTTCATTAATTCTCTTTATTCCTTTTCCTATTCTTCATTTTCCTGTGCTTTAACCCATGTTGCCACATGATCTGAAAATCCAGCATACTTAATTCCTTATTTTATAACTTTTAAACTAGCATATATTAAAACATAATCAATTTCTGTTGTAATGTCTTTCCTTTTATAGGTCCAGTGGTTATTCTCCCATACACTTAACTTTCCAGTTCTCATAATTTCTTTAGCCATTTTAACATCACAATTGCTCTTATTTTTCCTTAAATTACAATTAAAATCACCCACCACCATAATGTCCATATTTACAGAAACGTATTCAATAATATTTTTAAACATCATTCCTCTCTCTTTTTTGTTATATATGCATATAAAGCTATAATTCTATACACATATATTATTCCATTTAATGTCTATCGCCATAGTTCAGCCTAGTTCCACTATGGTTACATCTAATCTTTTAATGCTTTCTTGACATAATATACATATGCCCGAGCATGTTTCTTTCCCCATGTTCTAAACTACCATACCATTCCAAACATTTTCAGTTTGTGTTCTTTCTTCCTCTGTTAATAATCTGGTATCTTCTAAAACAATAATATGTGCATCTACTGCAGCACACCACTGTAATATACTGATTCTCCTTTTAAGATTTCTAAACTGGATCATTATTCATTTTTTGTTTGTCTATAAAAAGCTTGCACAACATATTCTGACCATGGATAAATATTTTTCTTTTGTTCATATGCACCCAAAAAAATGTAGATGGCCTGCCCAGTGTCAGATATTAAGTCACAAAAAGGTTCTTTATTAATTAAAATGAATGCTCTTGCCTCTTTTGCTTTGACACCCAAAGTCCTAAACCTTATACCTGTCCAGACTTTCTTCTTTTTTACAGCTCACACGTACTGTTTACTTCTTTTTTGTTTCTTTTACTTCTTCTTTCTTCGTTGCTCCTTCTCCCACAGTTTGTGTATAAGTTTTTATCTCTTGCATTTTTTCTGGCACAGTCTCTTCTTCTTCTTTGTCTTCTTCTATTTTCTCCATGATGTCACTCCATGAAATTGCTGCTGCACTTTCTGGTTCACTTTGATTTACCATTTCTTCCAAATAGTCATCCCACAACCCTCCCAGTTGGAGGGTTGTAGTTATGCATTTCTCAGAGGTAACTGTCTCTCCTTCAAACAATCTCCTCTGAAAGATTTCCTCTGAATCCATTTCTGTTGCAGCTACAATTTCCTTTTCTTCCAATATCACTGTTTTTTCTGCACCCACAGCCTCAGAAAAAAACTCTCATAGTGATTCTACAATTTCAACTACATTTTCATCAACCTTCACTTCATTTTCAGCCAAAGCTGACTCAGCCATATTTTCTTCCTGTTCCTCCTGGCTGCCTCCATGCCTGGACAGGAAACAGGAAGTCAGAGTGTGTTACACACAAATCTTCCCCGACTACCAAGAGTAGGAGAAGTTCCCCGATGCTCTGGACAAATTTCCCCTAGTGGTATAAATACCATCTTGGCTCTACCCTGAAAAGAGGCCTCTAGCCTAGGAGGACTAACCTGGTCATTAAAGACTAAATAAATAGCCAGACCTCCTGCCTCTACACAGGTCCATCTAATAGAAAATGCAGAGATCTCTGCTTTTCCATACTCAGGCTAAAACTATGGCTGCCCATTCCCCCTAATATCAGAGACTCTGCAACTTATTTCCAGTTTGGAAAAACTTATAACAATTTGGAAAGGAAGATGACTGTAAATGCTTCTCCAACATTGCAAGCCTTATCCCCATACCATAAAGTCATCTTCATCATCTTACGTCTCTCACACCAGCATTCCATGCCAACTCCAGTCAGACTTACATGAGCTCCACCAATGGCTCATAAACTGTAAACTACTTCTCTACCCCTCCAAGGCCAAAACTATGCTTTTTGGAACTCCACAGAGCATTCACCAAGCACCTGACTCTTTAACTATCTTTGACCTACACAACCATGCCATAGAGACAAGCTCTACCTTCAAATACCTAGGACTATGGCTTGATTAGTCACTAAACTTCCACTTCCACATACAAAATAAACTCCCTTCTCTTCTAGCCCAAAAAAGATCTCCCCTTTTCTCTCCCACCCAGCTGGAGCAGCCATTGGCAAAGGAGTTCTCCTTTCTTAATTTCAGTATGGGCACCCACTTTTTGCCTCTACACCCAATTTTTGCTTCTATCTCCAAAAAACATTGCCACACTCTTGACTATCTCTAACAGCAATTGCCAATTCATTACAAACTCATCTTTCTGTGAGCATCACTGCATCACCCTAGAAAAGCCCATGTGACCACTCATAAAACAGAGATCTAACCTACTTTTAGGATTCCAACTCTAAAAACCCCTCCAATTCCACACATTTACTCCCCTTGCAGTTAGACCTCATGCACAAACCTCCTCATTCAAACTGAGGTACTACTCACAAGCTACACCAACTCTCATTACCCTTAGAACCAAACTCCACAGCACTACACATGCTCTGTTACACTAACTCTCATTACCCCTAGAACCAAACTCCATAGCACTGCACATGCTCTGTCACACCAACTCTCATTACCCCATGAAAAACTTCACAGCAGTGAACATGCTATGTCACACCAACTCTCATTACCCCTAGAACCAAACTCCACAGCACTGCACATGCTCTGTTGTACTAACTCTCATTACCCCTAGAACCAAACTCCACAGCACTACACATGCTCTGTCACACCAACTCTCATTACCCCTAGAACCAAACTCCACAGCACTACACATGCTCTGTCGTACTAACTCTCATTACCCTAGAACCAAACTCCACAGCACTGCACATGCTCTGTCACACCAACTCTCATTACCCCTAGAACCAAACACCATGGCACTGCACATGCTCTGTCGTACTAACTCTCATTACCCCTAGAACCAAACTCCACAGCACTACACATGCTCTGTCTTACTAACTCTCATTACCCCTAGAACCAAACTCCACAGCACTGCACATGCTCTGTCACACCAACTCTCATTACCCCTAGAACCAAACTCCATAGCACTGCACATGCTCTGTCACACCAACTCTCATTACCCATAGAACTAAACTCCACAGCACTGCACATGCTCTGTCGTACTAACTCTTATTACCCCTAGAACCAAACTCCACAGCACTGCACATGCTCTGTCACACCAGCTCTCATTACCCCTAGAACTAAACTCCACAGCACTGCACATGCTCTGTCACACCAACTCTCATTACTCTTTGTACCAAACTCCACAGCACTGCACATGCTCTGTCACACCAACTCTCATTACCCCTAGAACCAAACATCATGGCACTGCACATGCTCTGTCGTACTAACTCTCATTACCCCTAGAACCAAACACCATGGCACTGCACATGCTCTGTCGTACTAACTCTCATTACCCCTAGAACCAAACATCATGGCACTGCACATGCTCTGTCACACCAACTCTCATTACCCCTAGAACCAAACTCCACAGCACTGCACATGCTCTGTCACACCAACTCTCATTACCCCTAGAACCAAACACCATGGCACTGCACATGCTCTGTCATACTAACTCTCATTACCCCTAGAACCAAACTCCACAGCACTGCAGATGCTCTGTCACACCAACTCTCATTACCCCTAGAACCAAACTCCACAGCACTGCACATGCTTTCTCCTCTCAGGCACCTAGTCTTTGGAAAGCTCTTCCCATTGACATAAAGGAAAGCAACACTTATTCCAGATTCAGATTGCAACTCATAAAACACTTCATCATCCAAGCCAAATGCTCCTACATCAACACAGAACATATCTAATCTATTTTTCTTCTGAGGCTTTTCTCCTTTCACAAGATTCACTGAAGATTGACCCACTTTAGAACCTAATGTATATGTTGTGCATTACACTCCTTGATTATACATTGAACTGTGCTTGTTCACTAGAATTTATATACACAGTTATTTCAATGCAGTTAATCTGAACTACTCTATTATTGCTTATATTTCTGTACTTTTTGTTTTTGACATGTTTTGCATTTCACCCTGAAATTGGTCAACAGTAATCATTTTACTACCATGATAAACAAATGTAAATAAATAAATTAATTAATTAAGTAATCTACCTTGGTCTTTCTGATGCATGGGCCACCTGAACACTTACTGTGGTGCTCCAGGTACACTCCCTGAGTGCTTTGCCTTCTACCTCTTACAGCACAACTGAAAGGTAGTCTCAGGGGTTAGTTCCTCCTCTGCTTACACTCACAGATGTAGAGTTCCACAGTACTCTATAATAATATGTCTGATTTCTTTCATCACATACATTCTGTTAATTGGTGATTTCATTTATGAAAAGGATTTGCGGTACCCCTGCTGTGTGGATAACCCTCCCAGCTATACCTTTTCTTTTCCCAGAAGAGCATGCACAGATCCCATTCAGGACTGTCTGGATGACATCCTAACCTAAAAGAGAATAAATGGACTCAAACTCAACCAGTTCAAGACTGTGTTATGGCCTTCCATGCCACTTTGGCCCTTCAAATTTCTTATTTTTGTTCATCATGTTGTTTATGAATGCCATGGACTGGAGTTTGCTTGCAAGCTATGTAATTATAGCGTGCTCCTGGCTTAATGCACTTTATCTGAGGCTTTCAAACACTGATCTCAGTAGCTTCCAATGTGAGGATTCTGCAGCTATACTCTTTACTGGGGCCTCTAGGTACAGGCATATTATACCTGTGCTGTGTTCTCTGCACAGACTTCTTTCTGAGCACAAAATGACAATTAAGTTTCAGTGGTGCTGTAAAAGCTCTACATGGCTCTAATGGTTTTGGTGCCTTACCACTCTTCTTGGGGCCTCTACTTGGTGTAATAGTTAAGGTGTTTAACTCAGGAACACAAGGTACTGGGTTTAATTCTCACTAAAGGGAAACTGGCTAAGCTTAAAATGGCAAAGAAAGGCCAATGAAGTAGCTGGAAGCACAGCTCATGGTTGACAAGTGCTCCTCAAGTAATAAATCCAAGTCCAAAGATGTAGAAGTGTGACTTTATTACAAAAAAAATTAAAATTTCATCCTTTATGGTAAGAACTTCATCAGATAAAAGGAGAAAGTGTTTAATTCGCTTTTAAACACTCATAATAAAACATTATTAACATTGCAAATATAAAGACACACCCCTTAAAAACAACACACATACCTAATAGGTTTAAAACTAAAATATTCACAGCATAATCATAAAAAATGTATATGTGTATTTCAAACAATAAATAATTTCTATCTTTCCAACGGTTTTAGTTTAAGTAAAGAACTAATGAAAATGTTCATTCAAACCTGGCCAGTTGGCTGCATCTAGGCGCAACTGCCAGTGTAGTTCACATTTTTCTAAAATAAGTCACTATGCCCCACCTCGAATATCTGTTTTTATACTATAAATTACTACAAATTTAAAAGAATGCCCTTCATTTTCTAAGATGTGTTCACTTAAAGCATTGGTTTCTTTCTTCAACCTAATATCATACAAATGCTCATATATAAGTTTTTTTCAGTTTTCAGTTAGTTTTCCCAACATAGTAACAACAACATGCAGTACATAATGCACAATATATAACTTTTTCTGAACAACAGTTGTATCTATAATGAATACTGATATCAATGTTGTTAATATGGAAAGCACCACTCTCATAAATGAATTTACAGTAATTGCACATTCCACACCTACTCATGTAACCTTCCTTCATATAAGAAGTATTATACTTTGTTTCAAAAATGTTTTTTTAGGTTCCTAGCCTTTTAAAAAAAACACTATAGGATTTGTGCCCACATAAGGTCTTGTACCTTTGTCTTGACTTAAATTAGACCAATTTTTAACCAAGATGTTCCTCAATTTGAAACTATCTACAGTGAAAACAGTAATAAAAGATCTCCTGTAGTTCTTAGAATGTTCTGTGTTTTCTATTGTTTCAACAATAGAATTTGACACAGCATTGGTCTCATAGTATAGAAAAAGGGGGGAGATAACTTCTTTCTCTTTTGTTAATAACCTCTAGCTTAATGTCTTCAATACATTTAAATGGGTAACCCCTACACAAAAACATTTGTTTAAGATTGTCACATTCACATAAAAAAGCATCCATGGTAGAGACCATGCATGCTGCATGCACAAACTGTCCTTTCACAATAAGTTTCTTCTGTTTCACAGGATGGGTGCTAGAGAAATGAAGTAGGGAATTCAAATATGGTTCTTTCCTAAAAATCTGGGATATAAATCTCTTATTTTTGTAGTCTTTAGTTAATAGGATGTCAAGAAAGGAAATGTGGTCATCTCCATAAGTGTAAGTAAACTTTAAAAAATTAGTGGTAGAGTTAATATAAGACACAAAATCACTAATGAATTCACTAGGTCCATCCCATAAAATAAAGATATCATCCAAAAAATGTGTGTAACACGATGTGTGTAAAAGAAGTTGAAGAAAATAAAAACTTCTTTTCCCATTGTGTAACTACAATGTTGACATAAAGACCCCTACAAGACAACCCCATTGGCACTCCTTACTGTAAATAGATCGCATTATTAAATAATATAAAATTATTTTTCAATACTAGTTCTAGTAGGTGTGTGTAGACTAAAACTTCACCATCTTCAATTTTATTTATCATACAGAAACTCAGAAAACCATTCTAACCCGATGTCATGTGGTATTACAGAGTAAAGGTCCTTAATATCAATGGTTAAAAAGACATAGGTTTCTTTAAAGGATGTTTCATTAATCAGACTCAAAAATCTTGAATCTTTACATATATGATTTTCTCCATAGACAAGATTTTTCAATTTGGTGTCCAAGTATTTAGCAATGAGGTGTGTAATGGAACCTTTAGCGTCAACAATGGGACACATTGGTGGGTGAGAAAGGTTTTTATGAAGTTTTGGTAAACCAAACATAACAGAAATCCTAGGGTGTAACACAGACAAAAAAATTCAACACATCTATGGAGACAGAACCCTCAATGAACAAATCCAGAAGCTCATTTCTAATCCTATTATATGCACCATTTACCTCATTCGTGGAAGATTTCAAATATGTCTTTCCATTCAAAATTTCTAACATTTTGTTATTGTAATCATCCAAGTTCATTAAAAATACACCTCCCCCTTATCAGGTTTCATTATCCTAACTTTATCTAGTATACCTTTAATTCCTCTAACAATAGTATTTTCAACTCTGTTCAAATTCATATCACGAATTCTATTTTTTATTACATGAGAGTTGCGAATATCCAATTCACAAACCTTCTCAAACAACTGGATAATGGGGTGAAGGGGGAGATGTAAGTACTGGAGATGGCTAAAGGGTTAATAAAATTGTCAAATTTTAAATTCTGAAATAAAACATTAAGGTTCAATTTGCAGATATATCGTTTTAAATCCATTAAAACAGTAGTAATATCAAAATGGTGGTGAGACACAAAGGTTTTGCAAATACATTTTATTTTATTTATTTATTTATTTACATTTGTTGACCGGGCTAGTCTAACTGGATACATGTCCATTTTCAGTAGAGGCCCGGGGAGAAAAGCTCCAAGCATAGACAGAAAAACATTATTATACAATATTAATATAAAAAGCTATTATCAAGTACAGATAATAACAGTATTGGAATATTTGTGAAAGAAAAAAGAAAAACAAAATATTGTGTTGTGCAGTATTTAGAAGGGAATGAACTAAGAACAAATACAGAAGAATAAACAATATTTGACAGAGAAAAAACACAAAGAGTGATACATTTTAAAAAAGTTCTAATAAGTTTTTTTTTGTTGTTGTTGTTAGTACAGGAGTTAGTAAAGTGTGTTAGTAAATCACACTGTTCCACATCAACGGTCATGTTAGAAAAAAATTGTAAACCTTAAAATCACCCAAGGAATTAATTACAATGTTACATGGTGGCAAAATATAAACAGGTGTTACAACAGGAACAGTTTCAAATGAAGCAGAACACTCAAACAAGTCCAAAAAAGTTAATGAGTTTAACTCACGTTGTTCAAGTGAGTTATACTAGCAGTTGTGCCTAGATGTAGGCAACTGACCAGGTCTGAATGAATTTAGTTCTTTACTTAAACTAAAAGCTTTAGAAAGATAGACATTATTTATTGTTTGATGTACACATATACATTTTTTATGATTATGCTGTGAACATTTTAGTTTTAAACCTATTAGGTATATGTGTTGTGTTTTAAGGGGGTGTCTCTTTATATTTGCAATGTTAATGACATTTTATTATGAGTGTTTAAAAGTGAATTAAATGCTTTCTCCTTTTATCTGATGAAGTTCTTACCATAAAGGATGAAAGCGCTTATGTTTTAACTTTTTTTGTGATAAAGTCACACTTCTACATCTTTGGACT